>NW_026732364.1:225000-470000 GCF_028476545.2 Physella acuta | reverse complement strand
AGAAATAAGAACGGCACACTACTCGAAGACGTACAAACTGTAGAATTAAATTAACTTGGAGACACGATAGCTTAGTATTCTAAGGACTAGATACTGAATGTAGGGACAGTCTGGAATGTAGCGACATGATGGTTTGAAGGAACGGGGAAATGGAAGAAACGAAACTTTCTATTTACGTTTATAAATTAAAGGGTCTGGAGTTTTAAGTTCACAATTTCCAAGTTTGAGTGTTGTTAATGTTTTTCCCCACAATTTACAGAGTTCAAAGTTCGTTTTGTTATAATTTACATAGCTCAAAGTTGATTTTATTATAATTTACATCGTTCAAAGTTGGTTTTATTATAATTTACATCGTTCAAAGTAGGTTTTATTATAATTTACATCGTTCAAAGTTGGTTTTATTATAATTTACATCGTTCAAAGTTGGTTTTATTATAATTTACATCGTTCAAAGTTGGTTTTATTATAATTTACATCGTTCAAAGTTGGTTTTATTATAATTTACATCGTTCAAAGTTGGTTTTATTATAATTTACATCGTTCAAAGTTGGTTTTATTATAATTTACATCGTTCAAAGTTGGTTTTATTATAATTTACATCGTTCAAAGTTGGTTTTATTATAATTTACATCGTTCAAAGTTGGTTTTGTTGTAAGTTAGAGTGATCAAAGCTTTTATGTTCACAATTTTCAAGTCTGATTCTCAGACTTATCTCCTTTCGTAATTACAACCTGTGAACATTTACCCCATTCACAATTTACATGCTCCTGAATTTACACTTACACACCATGTTCGCAGTGGCGTTATTTTATTTATTTGATCGCAGATTGGCGCAAGACGTCACTTCTGCAGCAACAAACATGCGTACTACGTCATCGGCAGGCAAGCAAACAATTGTGCCAGAGGCGTATCCAGTTTTTCGTTGTAGGGGGAGCGAAAAGAGCAAAATAAGGCACCGGATTTTTAACACGTCCTATATACGTGTATTTTATATATATATATATATATATATATATATATATATATATATATATATATATATATATATATATATATATATATGTATGTATTGTAATTTTTTTTTAAATTATTCACACGATTCAAACTTTATATATATAAAGTAATTATGTGTGAAGTTTTATGTATAACATTTTCTAATTCAAGTATTCGTAAGCAAATACATTATACAGTTGCCTTAAACTTAACTACCCTCTTGCCAAGTGGTACTACCCGTAGAGGTTTTTTAAACATTGCAATGCATCGTAATGGTTATTTTTAGAATGGCAAACTGATGCAGCTGTTAATACGTGTTGTAAACGTAGACACTACTAGACCAGGGGTAGGCAACCTTTTGAAGCAGAAGAGCCAAAAGTCACAATTTTCAAAATTTCCCTGGTTTTAAAGAGCCAATAACATTTTTTTATTTCAAATATTTTTTTTTTTATTAAGATTATTAGTATTTGTGCATGGAGCTGGAGAGCCGCATCTTGATGTCAAAAGAGCCGCATGCGGCTCGAGAGCCGCAGGTTGCCGACCTCTGTACTAGACTAGTACAATAATGCTTAATTGCTGCATGAAAAGAAATCTTGTGATTTACATAGATGTGCCGACCAAAAATATTTTTTTAACAAATATCAGTGTTTAAAACTTTGAGTTTAAAAAGTTTCCGAAAAGGCGCCACTTTGCTGAAAATGGCCAGAGGGGGAGCGGCCGCTCCCCCTGCTCCCCCCCTGCGTACGCTACTGAATTGTGCTGTATCTTCCTATTCACGAGGCGACCGGAGGTTTAAAAGTAGTCAGTGGGGGTCTTGTGCGTGTTTTGTATTTTTGGACCAGGGTTCTTTTTGCGGGTAACTGATCCAGATGGGATGGAAACTGACGGGGGACGGGGGAGGTTTACTTGGGGGGAGGGGGTGTAGACTAGAAGAAGTAGCAGCAGAAACACATGGAAAGGTCGGTGGGTATTGTAAAAATATGAGGTGGGGGGGGGGGGGGGCATGCGTGGTTGTCGAACGTGTCTGTCTGTGGGCAGTGTGTTTGTAAGTATGTTGTGTGGCTGTGTGTGTGGCTGTGTGTGTGGCTGTTTGTGTGTTAGGAATTGTTTGTTTCGGGACGCTATGTGTGACTGTGTGGGCTCGATGAATCATCAGTGTTTCTTCCAGACTTTTTTCTCCGGGGGGGGGGGGCACTTCAAATTTTCGGGGAGGGGGGGGGCGGTAAATTTTCTTCGGGGGGGGGGGGGCGGACACTGTTAAAAGTATATATTTTCTATATAAATTATATAAATTTCATTTCGTTAGGGGGAGGGGCGGTAAAATTTTTTCGGGGGGGGCTTTGCTTTCCCCCCCCCCCCCCCCGAAGAGATGCTTGGAAGAAACTCTGTGAATCATTATATACGCTGTAACAAGATGAGGTTATAGTTAAGATATCATCGGCATTGTCTAGTAGAGCTGTTAGTGTTAGATTGCTTACACGAGTTCGAATCCGGGTTCAGTAGACCACCCAGCTCTGAAAGTAAAGGCGGCTGGGCATAGTTCTGACCACAAAGTCCCTTCATAGGTGTTCTTTTTCTTCGTTCTCAATTTTAGTGTTGGAAGAGATCCCCTCCAACAAAATTAAGTATACGTGTCAACTGGTTATGCGCCATTGAGGCCATTCGATCCGATTTCAGCCTGCTTTTCTTTTTAGATTTGCTTCCATTGCCTTTGTCCAACCAAGAACAAACTACAAGGCAGCATTTGTTTGATTTATGGAGTTGTCTCTCCTTGAAGAGTGGCTGTCCCCAGCTAACGAGCCTCATCTGCCCGAAGGTTCGAACTGGAGACTTTCCGGTTACCAACTAATTTAATATATTTCATTCATATCTTTATACTGATAAATACACTATGCTAGAATTTGAGTTAAGAATTCAAGTGCATTTAGCAGCATGTACTTTGAATAACCCCAAAATAGGCCTACATATTTTAAAATTTAAAGAACAAAAAAAAAACTTTTTTCCCCCGCAACTGTCCATTTTTCCGCTTCTGCTATGCCTGTTGTTGACACAGTTTAAGTACATACGCGTGTATAATCGTTAACAAAACAAACGCGCAGTCGGAGAGATCACGGAAGCGGAAGATCGTCCCTGACGGACCCAGAGGGGAAGCAACCGCTGCTCGCCCGGGGCCTCATCAAGGCGTGTTTTCCCCCCGGGTGTCATGGCCGAACGGCAACAAACAATGCTGGAAGATAGGTCTGGACGTTAGCAATCAGGGCCCCCGGGGGGCGGGGGGAGGGCCCACGTGGGGGCCGGGGACTGAGGCGGTGCTTTGACATTCAGCAGATATACGATACTGGACAGATGTATGGTTTATAAAAAAAATGAAAAAAAAAAAATCTCTGTCGACATGGGAACGACGCGCTTGGAATCATGGGATTTGAGGGAGGGGTGTGTGGCGGCGGGGGTGTCTTAATGGGCTAAGAGAAGTGGTTTGGGTTAGGATTTATAATTTTTAAGGATAGGGTTGCGGGTGGTTATATTACAATAGGACGTGTGACAATGACGAATGTACACATTCTGAATATGCACATTCAGAATGTGCACATTCAGAATGTGCACAATCTGAATGTACATAATTTGAATGTACACAATCTGAATGTACATATTATGAATGTGCACATTCTGAATGTACACAATTTGAATGTACACAATCTGAATGTACATATTCTGAATGTACACATTCTATAAGCTTCTAATCGCTCTTGTAGTGTGTATAGATACATATCGTGTTTTAATTTTTCAATTCACATTATGTGCTGCTTATTTGTAATTTTTTACTATTAGCCCATCATGTGAATTAGCTTTAGCCGGCTTAATAGACCGAGGTATGCTAATTATCTAGCTATACGAAATAAAAGTGTGTTACATTATTTTTAACATCATTAACACTTGTTGAGTCTTAATTAGCAAAAACAAATGTTCCAGGATTTAAATAAATTACCTGATTACCACCCACCCCCTCCCCACACACTACCTTACCGGCACCGCGTGATATAATTTATTTAACCAGAGCACACACTTAATTGAAATCAATTTTCAATCTTCGCTCACCACGCTTAAAACTTTTGACTTTAGGCGAAAAATTTCGCACGCAGACTGATCAGCTTCACACGATTCTCGTTTCGGAGCAAATCTCGTTTCGGAGCAAATCTCATTTTGGGGCAAATCTTGTTGTAGCTCAATTCTCGCCTTGGTCAAAACTCAACGAAGCTGAAATCGTAAAGCTAAATCTAACAGTGTATTATTTTCTTCAATCCTCTAAACAGTGGCGTAGCCAGGATAGTCTCAAGTGGGGGGGGGGGGTTCCAATTCTTACCCGGGGACAAACTTTCGTTTTATGCACCCACCCCTTACACTTTTGATTTGCACGCCCCCCCTCCCCGTCAAATTTTCGATTTGCACCCCCCCCCATACTTTATATTATACCGAGGGGTCTATGGGGGGGGGGTTATGATCCTCCCTAACCCCCCGCCCGGCCTAAGCCACTGCCTCTAAACAATGTGAGATGGAGACTTGGCACCATTTCGAACTAGTGGGTATCTTCCTCTCTATATCAGAAACACACAGCTAGTTCTATGGGGCTGATGCTTGCGGTAAAATACCATTTAACAACTTATTTTTATTTACCCTTTGATCGTATTCATCGTTCGTCACTTTTTAAAACATCTTTAAAATACTATAATTAAGAGGGTTAAAATATTTGTATTTCTTCTTAGACATTAAGAAAGGTACAAAGTATTAATACACAGCCTTGATAGAAATCCCAAGACGAGTTCCACCACGCTCGATCTTCTAGAATCTCTCTCAACCTTAATCCCTTTCTCTTTCTTTCTACTTCCCTCCATTCTCTCGACTTCAAGATGAGATTTTAATGTGTGATTTCCTGGACCAAACGAATTTGAAAAGAACGTTTAAAAGCGTGCTTGAATGAGACGAGTTTGGAAGTAGAGGAACATTAACCCTCTGATACCCACTTCATTTACAGTTGTGGTGCAAAGTTATTAGTGTATAGCGGAGGTGTAATAGGTTAGAGTGAAAAGGATAGGTAGATCGCTTAGCATATCTAATGAGTCAAATATATTCTAAAGTTATTAACGAAGGAAGAAGTATAAGTAAGACTGTTATTGTAAGGATGTTTCAAATCAAGGTGCGATAATTGTGCTATTTTTTCTGTGAAATAAATTATTTTCGGCATCTTAATAATTCCAAACATAACGTATACATTACATATATAAGAATAAATTTTTTCAGAAGTAAAAAAAAAATTAACAGCTTAAATTGAAATTTCATACTTTCAATGTGTCACTATAATCGGTCACACGTATAACATAAAAAATATTTCCCAACAATATACCGTATCAATTATCCCCCTTTGCATTACTCCCCCAATTTCTTCCAGGACCTAGAACAAGTCACAAGGGTCAGCTCCCCTTGTTCCAGACTGTTCACTCGGCGACCAGAAACCGCGTCAGACAACTCCACAAATAAACCGCCGGTCTCATCATCCAGCCATCACAAGACCAGCAGACGAGAACTTTCTGACCTTAATGACTGCCATACCCCGCGCGGGAAATGTCACTTCTTCTTTACGGTAAATCAGCATCTACTTTTCACAATATACGCGAAATCAGGCGAGAAAATTAAAAAAAAAAAAATTCGAAAAAAAAAAGTGGTCGAGTAGGTAAAAGCTCATTCTTGCTAAACCGAAAAGTCTCGAGACGAACACTCGGGCAGATGAAGCTCGTTAGCTGGGGACAGCCACTCTAGGAGAGACAACTCCAAAATCAAACAACTGCTGCCTTGTAGTTTGTTCTTGGTTGGACATAGGCTATGGAAGCAAATCAAAAAAAGAAAAGCAGGCTGAAATCGGGAGTCAATGGCCTCAATGGCGCATAAACAGTTGACACGTATCCTTAATTGTGATGGGGGCGTGGTCGAGTCTGCAAAAGCTCAGGGTTGATAAATTTGAAAAAAAGTCTCGAGTTCAAACCCTCTGGCAGATAAGGCTCGATCACTTCTAACACTAAAAACTAAGAACGAAGAAGAAGAAGAACCCTCTGGCTGATAAGGCTCGATAGCTTGGGACAACAACTCTTCTAGGAGAGATAACTCCCTTCTAACTATAGAATTAAGATAGAAAAAGAAAAAAAAAGAGAAAAAAAAGTTTTAAAAGTTAACAAAAAAATTGCGAAAAGTAATTTTGAAAAAAAAAATCGAACGCTCCGGACTGAATGATGCGAATTTTCCGTGCACGGAAAACACTTGCTACAGTTCCGGCTGTGGGCCGGCTAAACGAAATGTGGCACCAAACGTTTCGGGTGTCTGGATGCCGGTAGCCTATCCCGGCATTAAGACCGGGCCTCGGACAGATTTGTAGAACGTGCGTGCTCAGGCTAATTCATAAAGCAGACGTATTAAACAGATGCTTTCTTTTGTATTGATTTTCCTTCAATTTTTTACAGATTTAGAGAGTACGATTATTTTTTTTTTTTTTTTTTTTTACAATTTGTGTATTTAGGAAAACTTCTTTAGTTAGATGCATAGGCGATTGGGTCTTTTGTGAAAATGTTACGGTCAATGATCAGAAGATTGGCCATTCTTTAATTGTCCAGCCATTTCACGGTCAACGTCATCAATATGCTCATAAGTATTTTTATTACACCAAATCTCTAGTCAGGTACTCATTAGGGCTGAGTGAACTCGTACAGAAATTGAGCTCGAGACTTTTAATTAACTAATCATGTGACTTTCGGAAAACCCTATCCTATATTCGTCCTGCTAATGTAAGACCACAGCAATGCTTCAGCCTCAACCCTAAATCAGTTCCACCGATCTGACCAATACCTTTACAACAACTGGCTAACCAAGGCCTACATTCTGTGAAAAGAATTGCAACTACATGGTGTATTGTATATATATATAGCTAAAATGAACAATACTAATTTTACAAATCAGCCTATTTTAGATATTTTTTTTAGTATAAAAAAATAACCATGATAAAAACGTCAGAACACCCACCTAAATGCTAGTCCAAGTAATAAAAAAGTATATATCTTATAAATTAACACAGAGTTTTACACAATTACACATATTGGCAAAAGAAATTGACCCTACTATAAATATTGCTTAAAGTAACAAGAAAATATATTTTGTCATTTACAAGTGCCGTCTATTACGATTCACGAAAGTATTCATCTATCTGTGTAATTTAAAACAAGAGGTTTGTTTTATCGCTAAATTAACGGTGTGAAAACGCATGAAATTCAGGTAAAAGTGTGGTAAAGCGATAAAAAAAACGTTTGGAGAATTAACATGTGGTTGTAATTAATAAAAAAAAATTGGGACGATAGTTGTTTTAATTTTCGTTTAATCGACGAAATCTTCCACAGAACAAGGTAATGTTAATAATGATAACAGTCAGAATGGGAGAATGTCTGAGGTTTAGAAGACAAACAATAGACAGACAATGTCTGTGAAGACTGTACTGCAACAGACAGACACGGATCCAACAAATAAACCGTACGGGGTGGTGAGTGCAAATGACGACAACAAACACGACTAATGGAAGGTGTGTTTCTGTTAAGGTAGACCCACGGAAAAACATCATGTTCCGCCATGACGGAGACATTGTGCCTTGACGTTTATTTGGGTTTTCTCGGGGGTTCGCCTTGAGCGGGGGCTAAAGGTGGGGTCTGGTGTATCGGAGGGAGAAGGGAATCGAAGACTCCTAATACATCGGTTCTGAACTCGTTTACGGCGATTGAAGAAGTGGCAAACATGGCTTTATATGCTACAATTCATGTATTCATAGACAAAGATGTCGGGTGTTAGAGCTTAAGAACTCCAACACGAACTTCTCGAGTTCGAATCCCGAGCTGGAGTCTGCTGGAAGTCCTTGAGTCCACCAAGCTTTGGTGGGTACCTGACTCACGTAGCTAAGGCGGCTGGGCATAGTGCTGACCGCATTATCCCCTTGTATACCGAGGTCACTGAAACAGGTGAACTCTACTTCGCCTGCACCATATGCCTTTAGCACAAACGGGGAAAGATGTTGACGATTCATGTATGTAAATACAATATTAAATACATTAATTAAATAAATGGTCGTAATGACTGCGCTACTGGTTAAACCCTCCCCCCCCCCCCACCCCATTAAAATAAAAATAAAAATAATAAAAATAAATTGTTAACAATATATCGAATAACTCGGGACATTCTTCAGACAACTTGAGAACCCCTCCGTCAACACGATACAATCACAAATCACGCGCCGCCCATAATGCATTCCTTCCTCATCTAACGCCCACAAAAATTCATCGACGAAAACATCAACGGCTAATCCACGACCCCCGCGCTAAACCAGACAAACGCCATCACAGAGATTAAGACGCCTCATCCACGCCATCATAAACCAAAACAAAAAAATGCGAAACGCGCGGTCGATGTCGCTTTACACGATCTTGGAAGGATAAATTTATTAAGAGAATGTATCGATCAAACTCTCAACTCACTTCTTCCCCCCCCCCTGTCTCCCCATACAAGCAAACACTTCCCATTCCAGCCCATGTTTCACATCTATGGGTATTTTCTCAACCTGGTTGATCCAAGTTTGAACGGTTTTTTTTTTTAATGAAAGACTGAAGGGGGGGGGGGGAGTGTACTGGTGAGGGGTGGGCGGTGAGTACTTGTAGAAAGAAACACACGTGAGCGCCAATAAACAATAGGCGATAGAACAAGCAAACATCACAAGGACATGGCGACGGTGGATTTTTGTATTTTGCGTACGATCTCAGCAAAAAATAGCTTTTTAAATAAGACTTTTTTTTTTCCAGTTAGGGTCGTGTTTATTATCCGGTTCTGTAAAGGGGGTAAAGAGGTACGTGTACATGGAGGGTGGGGGTGCATTTACACGGGGTATTGAACTTTAATCAGGTTAGATTTTCAGATTGTTGTGTTATATTTAATGTAACTTTTAGTGTTATTGTGTTATTTTCTGCTAGTTTTTGTTGTTGCTATCGTTGTTATTTCTATTGTTGTTTTAAAACTAGTAATTTAAAACATGAGTACGTTATTTAAATGTCAACCACAATGGAATCAACGTATGTATTTATATGAATATATTTAGGGAGCTTCCTTTATGATATAACAAATCGCAATGGTATACCCGGAAAGTAAAGACACACCACCGTACCTTACCAACGCTAGATTGCTCATAAAAATAATCATGCATGCAATCATAAAATTCATATCTGCACTTTAATTATCTGACACACAGTTGGGAGAGGAAGAGGCGTGTCTTCGGGATGGAGGTAGGGGCAGTGGCGTAGCTACCGTAAAGCTAGCGTAAGCAAGGCATAGGGGCCAAGGCAAATAGGGGCCCTTTTTCGAAAGTTTGACGGGGGAGGGGGGGGGGGTGCAAATCGAAAGTCTGAGGGAGGGGTTCAAAATGAAGTCTGAGGGGGGGGGTGCAAATCGAAAGGGTCGCTACGCCTCTGAGGGGCCCACTAACACTTTTTGCATAGGGGCCCAAAAATCCTAGCTACGCCACTGGGTAGGAGGAAGGGGTGTGTCTCTGAATTGTTCAGAGAACCAGCGCAGCCTCCTGCAGACAAGCCCGAGAAAGAACCCATTGAAGGCATTACGCACTTCATACTTCAAAAATGTTTACACGAGAAGTTAAGACATGTTTCCTCCATTAGCGTGGTGTCCAACCTGAAATACAGATCAGTTCAAATTACGGTTTTACAATGTATATATATATATATATATATATATATATATATATATATATATATATATATATATATATATATATATATATATATATATATATATATATATATATATATATATATGCTTTAAATTTGTTTGTGTTTTGTAAGAAAGATAATGCCTGATTTACATATACAATGTAATAACATGTGGTGTATGATACAACTAGCATTTAAAACTGTAATTAATTAGCCAACATGTTTTAATTTAATAAAATATATACTTTGGTGATTAAATGTAGTAATTTAATGACAACGACTTTGTAAATATTAAGAATGAAACGTTCCAATTTAAATAGTAACTAAAAGAAAACAACACCTAATTCAACAAAATATTAGTTTTTCTTGGTCTTCGTCGAATCTATTTCTACCGAAGGGAGATAATTCTCTACGGCTGATCTTACGGTTAATTAATTCATAACACATCTTTTTAAACTGCTTTTTAAAAAAAAAGATTAGTAAAAAAAATGTTGCAGAAAATGTGATTTACCCCATAACACTTGATACTGGGCAACACGCCTGAGTAATTTTCTAGTCTAAACACATTTCACGTGCAGGTTGGTTGAGTTAAAATTCCTTCAAACGCTGATTTCTAAAAGAAAATCATCGAATACCTTCTGCACACTCCAAAATTCAAACGCAGTTCTTTGGGGGTTTTTTTTTTAATAATTTTTCACGTTAAATTAAATTAGGTAGTTTTATTATTATTAGTTTTTTTTAAATCAATATATCTTTAAAATTACAATTGTGGCCCAGAAGAACGAAAGACGTTGGCCCTCTGGCCAATGATATTGAACTTTGCACGTGAAGCAATAGATGAAAGCTTGATTAGGAGTAAATGGATGGCCTCGAAGTAGGTATAAGTTTATGCCAGCGGACACGGGATAAAAGTATGCAGGCGGTCATGAGAAACTAAATTGGTGGGTAAGAGGTTTATAGGCCGAGGTATATAATATCACAGGCCGGAAGTATATAGAATCATAGGCCGGCGGTATATAAAATAATAGGTTAGCGGTTATATAAAACAATGTGCCTGCTGTATATAAAAGCAAAGCCCGGCGGTGTATAGATTAATTGGCCAGAGGTATATAAAATCTTAGGCGGAGGGTATATAATATCACAGGCTGACAGTATATAGAATCATAGACCGGCGGAATATAAAATAAAAAACCAGCGGTTATATAAAACAATGTGCCTGCTGTATGTAAAAGCATAGCCCGGTGGTATATAAATGAATTAGCCGGCAGTATATAAAATCATAGGCCGGCGGGCATAAAAAATGTCTAACGGCAATAAAAAAACGTAGGCCATCGGCCACGAAAAATATAGGCCGGTGGCCATGAAACACGTAGGCAAAACGGCGCTGTAAAAAAAACTAGGCCGGCGGCCCACAAGAATGGAGCCGGCGGCCCACAAGAATGGAGCCGTCATCCCCAACAACTCCCACACGTAGATGGAAATCTCAGTCTAGCACGCGCCCCCACGAGATGTCACGAGGTCGCTATTGATCCGTCAATGTTGTATTAAAAAGCTATCTCGCCAGCAAGAAAGAAAAAAAAAAGCAACGAAAGAAAATAAAAAATACTCACTAACGAGATGGACAGTGTAAATGTCTAAATCTAAATTACTGAACACGTCAATGTTACACAAATATAATTTTTTTTTTATATATACCGAGACGCGAATCATAAACGGTTATGAATTGTTAATACTCGAATTATTCAACACCCAAATTGCGAAGATAAATATTGCGTTTTTTACTTTCTCGTATATACGAAGTATAGAGAAAGTCTTGTAATCGTGCAAAAAAAAAAAATCGAGATTTTTACAAATCTCGACGTTTTACACCTCACTGATACGGAAAAACATAATTTTGCAATCTTGTCCGTATGTCTGTGTGTCTGTCTGTGTGTCTGTCTGTCTGTCTGTCCGTGTGTAAACACGATAACTTGAGTACCGTTACAGCTAGGTTGATGAAATTTCATATATAAGTATTTTATCAAAATCGTAGATCCGTATCAACTTTTGAGCGATTTCCGATAACCGGAAGTGGTACTTTTTCTACTTTGAATTTTTCAAAAGCCTATAACTTGAGTACTATTTCAGATAGATAAATGAAATTTCACATGTAAGTAAAAGATCTAATTCTCTACCTTCTGTTAAATTTTGAATAATTTCCGTTGACCGGAAGTAGTAATTTACGCTACTTCCGATTTCTCAAAAAACTAATGTAAATTTTAAAAGTACTAATAATATTGCGCACTATTATGCGCTTTTTTATTTCGCGTTCACTTGGTGTGTGGTGTGCAATTAATTTGTCTACGAGATTTTATTTTATTTTTAAAACTTTAAGTATTTAAAATGGATTAAAAATCATGTCTATAGCCCGAGTTCCCATCCCCTGTTATTTTATATAAGAATATTCGAGAAAGTTTAGGGGAGATCACTCCCGGTTTATTTTTATATGCGTCTATCGACATTTCCTTAACGCGTTGGAATAATCTTTCATTGAATGACACCTTGTATTGAGGATAGAGGAATTAAGACGACACGCTCTGAAGGTTTTACGTGGGGGGTGCAAAGAGGGGTTTAGGGAGGGGAGTGGGGGAGAAATGTTGTTGATCCATTATTTCATTAGGCGCTGGATGCTGATAATTAGATCGGAGTGGACGTCAGCTATTTACACGAGTCGCTGGACTTGTTATTCTTTGCCGTTTATCTATTTCAAAATCTATTTCGAGTTTTTTTTTTAATTTATATAAATAGGCAAAGTTTAGAAAAAAAATATTTTAAAAAGAAATAATTTTATTTTTCGTTAAAATAGAAACAGAATATATTCGCTAAACTCCACATGCTAAACAAAAAAAAAATAGCTGCGTGAGCCATATAATCACATGAGCGGAAATAATGGCCGCTGTATCAATAATGAAGCAATTTTCTCCAGTTGTTGATAAGACTTCAACAATCCATTAATGTTTAAAGGCTTCCTATTCTCGATACATTTGTCTGCTGGCGTAGATGATGTAGATAATGTGGGGAGAGCTTGAGGGGTTTCACATACAACTGTGTGTGTGTTTGGGGAGGAGGGTTGTGTGTATGGGGGGGGGGGGGAAGCAGGGGCTCGCTTGGAACTATGAGGTTATGAAGTTTGTTGTTTGGTGATCATTTTACATCAAACTTTTATGGGGAATGTAATAACCGTCGCGATATATGGACTTACAACTACTTAGCGTTTCTTCTTCTTCGTTCTAAAGTGTATTGTTGCAAGATATTTCCTACAACACAATCAAGTATTGTATCAGCCTGTTAAGCGCCTTATAGAGAGATTTCAGTGTGCTTTTCTATTTCTGTTTGCTTCTATAGCATTTGTCCATCCATATACAAACTACAAAGCAGATAATATTTTATTTTTTGAGTTGACTGTCCTAGAAGGGTTGCTGTCCCCAACTATCGAGCCACATCTGCAATGTTTCCTCAAGGCACGCGGTTGTGCGGCCGCGCAATAGTTTTGAACCTGCCGCACAGTCAGTTTATAAAATACAAATATCCTTGTATCAGATTTTTATAACACAGAGCACAGTAAATACAGGTTACACACAAGGTTATTCCCCTTAGAGTGAACGTTGCTCATATCCCAGAGGATTCAAACCCGGGACTTTACGGTTTTACAACTATGGGCTTTACCAACCCGACCACGCCGACCCCTCACTTAGGATTTATATATATCTTTTTTTTTTAAATATAGAGCTACAACACAATAAATCAAATAAAGAATTGGTAGTTACGGATATTTTTTTTTTTAATGTAACTACTTGGCTACACCATCGAGTCAGAGTATCAATATCCGACCCACCTGTATATGTATACATAAGAGAATGTTTCCGCCCATGCCCCGGGCGGACGACCCCCCTCCCCCTTACACACCATTCTTGGGTGCCCGAGTATTCTCTGAGCAGATGCCAGCCAGTGACCGACCAGTTCCAGGTGTCCGAAGCCTCACCTGCGGCCTCTCGCATGATGGGATGGAACCCATCGCGTCACTTCCGCTAGAAGATACAGGAGGATTCGGGGGGAAAAAACGTAATACGTGACCCGAACTAGGAATAATTTTTCATTACTTCGGCCACTCCAATACACTTTTACAAAAAATGTTGCCAGTTCGGTTTTAGATTTTAAAACAATCAATACAACATATAAGCATAATCGCAATGGTTTTCAAAAATATCAACTTTGAATGAAATCAGTATTTTAAGAATGATATGTTTGTTTTAAAATGTCATAACGAAGTCTATGTCTAAAGGTAGTAAAAATAAAAGCCTGTGCGCTCAACTATGGGGGAAAAAAATTCCCTTTCGTTTGTGATTATTTGTGAATATAATAAAAACCTTTTTCCTTAAAAAATCGTGTGAGATTTATTTTACAATGGCCTTGAATTAACACTCTGCTTACAATACTATTTATATTAAATATAGCCTGCTTCAAAAATCTTCTTTATTCTTTAATCTTTAGTAAAACATCACGATAGACTAGGGTTAAGATTATTACTAGATCACCACAAGGAACTTTATTCGATACTACGATAAAATAAATGCAATACAATCTTAAGCATCATTGCGTACAGTACTCACCTAGTGACGAAAATAGCACAACAAAATACGAATTAAGAAAAAATGTGAATTAATTAATCCAAGAATTAGCACGAGAAAACACGCAGCAAGCAATCACAGATAATGTTGTCATTGTTCAGCGCAGATAACTCCAATAGACACGGGCCAACGCCGAAGCTAGTTCTCTCCCTTTGATTTTTGAAACAAGAAAAGTAACTCCACGGGATTTACAGAGGAGAAAAAAAAATCCTGCGCGATCAGCGAGGAGGAGTGTCGAGGGTAGAATAGAGATGGGGGGTTAGGGGGGGGGGGTTGTTGGAAGGGGAGGGGGGACGGCGCAACAAGTGCTACTGTCTCTGGAATAGTGATCCAGGGGAGCGAATTCTGTAGATGCCTCTGTTGTGGTATTGGGTAATAGAAAAAAGTAACGGATTTGGACTTCGTGTTGAATCAAAATTAAAAAATTCTAAAATTCGATTTTAGTTGAACCACACAATGTGTCAAAGTTAATAATTTATACATTGTATATATATACACACACACACACATATATATACATATATGTATTATATATATATATATATATATATATATATATATATATATATATATATATATATATATATATATATATATATATATATTATATCGGACAATGAGGTAGCCGAAACGAGTGTGTTACATAGGGGTATAAACTATAAAATACTCTATACTATCTGATAAACTAACATTAATGCAATATTAGCGTAGCTCTCATTTTATGCATGAAAGATCCCTGATAACTCGTATATCCCTCATACATATGTGCATACATGTATATTTTATTTAGTCCCTGTACCCTATCATGATATAGCTAGTAATTTTTTTAAAAAATCATCACTTAATTGCTGAAATCTTTACAAGTTGGATAAAACCCCGATCATTATAATGTTGATAAAATTGTGATCAATAAATGTTGATAAAATTGTGATCAATAAATGTTGATAAAATTGTGATCAATAAATGTTGATAAAATTGTGATCAATAAATGTTGATAAAATGTTGATATAGTACAATGTTATATCTTCTCCAGCGTGAGTGTTGAACTGTTGAAAACTTACACGCGAACACAAACCACCCCACGTGAGTACGAATCTCACACCAAGTGACCTTCATGGCCGGGAGCGGGCAACCATTTTTTGTGGGGGTGGGGGTAGAGATGAAGTTACAACATGCAAATATCGAAATGTCAATACCATCGTAAACACGAGTATTAGGCTACCAGCACCGTAATAGCGGTGACGAGTTGTGAAGAGTCGATACATTTAAATAATCGATTCTGATGGCAAACAATATTGTAAGTAGGCCTACCTGTTTTGATTGCGTCAATCAAACGATTACTTAAAAAAAAATAACAAGATAATTATCTATTTGATACAGGTAACGTGTTTGCTAACATGTCAAAATATAGGGCCTATATTTGTATATTAAAAATCGCACACAATAGTTCTCAAATAATTAGAACTGTAAAAAACATGTTTACTTTTAATTTCAACCTTAACACTAGCCTTAAAATTAGCCTCTAACTCAAAATGTAGTGTTTGGCACATGTTTTTAAAATACCTTAACCTAAACGTATGTTTAACGTAGCGTATATTAATTAGATGTTTATCGTACCGTATACTATATGAATATTTCGTTAATGTAACGTATATTAAATATATGGTTCACATACCGTGACATATACCTATATTTAACATACAGTCCACAAAATATATCCTTAACAACCGAAACAATATATAGATTTTTAATGCGATTTTTATAATACAAATGCTGATGTTAAAAAAAAAAAACTAGGACCATGTCCTGAAGGACTCCTGTACCCACCGACACGTCTGCTTAAGATGATTTGACATGTTCAGTAAACACAAGAACTGTATCCATGGCGTCGCGTGATATGGGAGTTGCAGCCTGGAAACAGGGGAGATAATGTTTTTATAAAAACTATGTCGAGGTTCTCTCCCCCTGGATATTACCAGTTCAAGGATCGGTTAGATAATTAAAATAGAACATCGTGAGTACAATTTGTAGATTTTTTTTAAATATTAGCATTGTACTTTTTTCCACAAAATATATTTTCATTGCAACGGTAAGGTAATAAAGTAAAAAAAATGTAACTGTTGATAGTTTCGTCTATTTTCTTGAATAGATAATCTTCTTTGTTCTTAATTTTAGTGTTAAGTATACGTGCTAACTAGTAATGCACCTTTGATGATTTCTTATCCAAGAAAAAATTACTCCTAGAAGAGTTGCTGTCCCCAGCTATCGAGTCTCATCTGCCCGATCGTTTGAACTCGAGACTTTTCGGTTTAGCATCCATAAGCTTTAACCGACTCGACCACGCCTGTATAGTTAATGCTCTTAACGATGTGTTAGTAGCTACTTCTGTGTAGGTAAATCTCTTACAGTTTTCAAAAAAAAAAATCCTATATAATTTTTACTCTAGTTCTATTGGTGACAAACTTTACACTTTGAATAAACTTGTGGGATGCATTAGGTTTCATAAATCTCAATTATACCTCAAATATCATCCTACACTTAAATGATCAAACTCTAATTCAGATTCTAATTTTTTCTGAAATATTTGCAGTAAAAAAGATAATAATCAAAAAATAGTAAATATGATTTTAAAAGATCAGCCAGTGTAAACAAACGTTACATAACACAATTATTTTGATTGGCCAATTCCTAAAAATAGTTCACGAGATGCGTGAATACATTATATATAAACTGACGATTGGCTCGCTTGAATAAATAAATAATCGTTTAACGATTCAATATTCACGCGTTGAGGTGCAAAAATAAACCAAAAAACGTAATTAAACATTAAAACAAAAAACCATTATTAGCATTACTTGATGCGTGAGAGTGTCAAATTGAAGCAGAAATTTCGAGCAAATATTGTCAGAATAACCGTGTACATGAAGGTCTATTCTATCGTGCTATGAGCTATTTCTTCAAATCGAAGACAGTTTTTATACTTTGATATAAAATAAAGAAAATAAGTGAAGTGTTCTTAAGTCATATTTAGAGAGTTCATTGCTGGAATTATTTTTATAATTTTTTTTTTTTCTTTGGAAAAGGCTATGTTAAACTGGGAAACTGTATGTGCTTGCGTGTGTGTGAGAAAGTGTGGGTTTGTGTGCCGTCGTGTTCGTATGTATGTGCACTTTGTGTGTGTTTGTATATCATTGTGCACAAGTACTCATGTGTACTTGTATGTGTGTGTGTGTGTACCTGCGTGTGTGTTCGTGTGGAGACGAAGGGGTGGCATTCTAAAACAGGGATCGCGATATTACATCAGCTAATACTCCTCGCCATAAGGGGTGACGGGGGGGGGGGGGGGGGGGGGGGGTGAGAGGGGGGTGTTGGGGGGGGGGGGTCTTATCAACAGGGGACATCACTAGCGCTAACCCATCAAGACGGGCACACCTGCTTACGATCGCTAAACCCTGGGCGGGTGTTTAACTCCCTCTCCCTCAAGCCGATAAAGTTAAACGCTTTAAACGGATGCCTTAGATAGGAAAGAATAGAACACAACATCAAAGAAACCTTTGGAGGTAAAAGATAAGCACGATAGACCCGATCATTTTTTTTTTGGTAACTTTGTTGTTAAATTGATTTTTAACAAATAATGCTTTAAACATTTTTTTTCGGTCTAGCTGAAGGCTTGATAATAAATGCCCTCGGAATCCATTGCACACATAGCAACGCCGCCTATCTTTATTTTTGAGTTGCGAGGTAACGACCTATAGTGTGGGGAGCGATAGCGTGGATATTTTAATATAAAAATTTATTTTTGTCTGTATTTAATTAAGATAAACGTTGGCTCAGGCCCTATCGGTTAAAATATTGTTGTACAACTTAAAGAACTAGAACAAAAAACTTGAGTGCATATTTTGTTGTGAGAATTTTTGTTTTTGTGAGACGTTTCATGTTGACTAGGTTGATGTAGGGGGGAAGTTCAAGGTTTGTAAAGGACACGTTCAAATTAATAACATAAGGTCAAGGCTGGTGAGAGGGGAGTTCAAGGCTGTTAAAGGATAGTTCAAGTTAAAACGGTCAGGTTACCTAAAGGAGAAGCTCAATGTTATTGAGGGAGAAATTCAAGGTTATTGAGGGAGAAGTTCAAGGTTATTGAGGGAGAAGTTCAAGGTTATTGATGGAGAAGTTCAAGGGTATTGAGGGAGAAGTTCAATGTTATTGAGGGAGAAGTTCAAGGTTATTGATGGAGAAGTTCAAGGTTATTGAGGGAGAAGTTCAATGTTATTGAGGGAGAAGTTCAAGGTTATTGAGGGAGAAGTTCAAGGTTATTGATGGAGAAGTTCAAGGTTATTGAGGGAGACGTTCAAGGTTGGCGAGAAAGAAGCTCAAGATTGTTTTAGGGGAAGAGACCAAAAACTGCAAGATCTGGCAGTGTCAAATTTATGGTTAGTAGGTTGGAGAAGTGGGAGGGTGGACTAATAATAATAAACCGATCATATAGAAATATAAAACAAAAGAGATGCTTACACAATCAATAACAACTCTATAATACACTATCAATAACAACATTATCATTTAGTATTGTAATACACTATCAATAACAACATTATCATTTAGTATTGTAATACACTATCAATAACAACATTATCATCTAGCTCTCTAATACACTATCAATAAAGAACAGATCATTTAGTGCTTTAGATCAGGGGTCAGCAACCTTTTGAAGCGGAGAAGCCAAAAAATACAATTTTCAAAATTTCCCTGGTTTTAAAGAGCCACTAACCTTTTTTTTATTTCAAATATTTTATTTTTTGATTAAGATTATTAGTATTTGTGCAAGGAGCTGGAGAGCCGCAACTTGATATCAAAGGAGCCGCATGTGGCTCGCGAGCCGCAGGTTGCTGACCCCTGCTTTAGATATATCATCAATATCAAACTAATAATTTAGCTATGTAATACCCAATTAAGCTTCTACCAGATCAATTTATTGCTGTACATAAACTCTGATGTACATAAACTCTAAATGAAAACTATAATGTATTGTACTCAACAACAAAAAATCACAAACAAAACTTACACCATCGGCTGTCTATGTCTGTATACAAAGTGCTTACTGATACTTTTTCTTATTAACTTCAGATTTTTTTCAAACGAAAATAACCCTTCCAATTCATCAAGTATTTGTAGTATTGTATATCGTGATCTCCCTTGTCAGTTGCTTCCCTTAGCTAGACTGTCATGCAGTGGAGAGATATTTATCACTTGTCTACTTGTGTTAAGCGGAAATCACCAAGAAAGTCTAGAACAAAATGACTGGCTCTTTTAGAGTGAAGTCATGTTTGTGAAGATGGAAATGACTGGAGGGTAAGAAACCAATTAGTACAGGGTATGATTTTTAATAACAATCTTTAGAAATCAATAAGAAAAGGATATGATTTTTAATAACAATTTTCAAGATTATTATTTTTAATGTAATATTCCTTTTGAATACAGCACTTTAAAATATATATGCCTATATATATTTCTTAGTTATTCTTATATTGTCTTCATGGTCTAATTATCTGAATTAAGTTTACGGCAAGGTTTAGGGTTATTGCACACTTTTATAATGAAGGTTGGTTTAATAGTGGGTGTAGGGCTACCACATTTATTAAGTATACGTTCTGGGTTAGCGTTAGATTTGTGTCAGATTTTTTTACTTTCGCGAGTGACTTTCTAACCGAACTCAGTATATACATAAATACGGAGAATACCTTTTTTTTTTAAAGGGACGCCATGGTCTAGCGGTAGAGCGCTAGACTGCTAACCAGAAAGTCTCGAGTTTAAATCCCTAATCAGTAGAATGTCCTTGAGTCCACCCAGCTCTGTTGGGTAACCAACTCACGTTAGGGATAGTAAAGGCGGCTGGGGATAGTGCTGACTACACTATCCCTTCATATGCCGAGGTCATAGAAACAAGTGAACGACTTCACTAATCCCATGGACCGCCATTTTCGGAGCCAGAATATATGTCTTAAAACGTAAAATTACACTGTTAGACCTGATGGTCAATAGGGCAGTTAAAATAGAATCGTTCCGTTTCTGTGAACACGATATATTTAGAGCTACTGTGGTATGTTATATACACAGCCGCATTTACTTTTCCCTAACGCGGATCAGGTACCAATATGAGCTGAGTGAACTCAATGACGTTCTATTGTTTCGAGTTAGCAGTTGTTCGGAGTTTAAATGGAATGCGCATAAAAGGACACAAATAAGTATACTTAAAGACCTTAAGTCTAGATCCACTATAGAAAATTTCCGTTTATTCTTCGAAGCGTGACTTCAGCCATAAAACTCATGTTTCTTTTATTGAATATTTGACGGATTTATTGGAAAAATGATCGGATGTCTAGTCATGCCTACCATTGTCTTTTACAAGACAATAAATTTTAAAAAAATGTTAAAAGAAAGACTTGTTTATAACAGAATAGAGATCGAATTAGTTTGGATAGATATAGAAATAGAATATTTGATTCTAAAGGATTCCCATAGGTTTTTTTCTCAAATAGAAGACAAACAATACATTCTGACTCTCAAGGATTTCCATAGCTTTTTCCACAGAGATAAGACAAAACGATACATTCTGGCTTTCAAGGGTTTTCATAACTTCTTTCCCAGAGATAACAATAAAAAAGATACATTCTGACTCTAAAGGGATTCCATAGTTTCCTTCATTACAACACAGGAAGATGGCAAGTCGCGATTAGAGATGGAGAAATATTTGCCCCGCGTTAGATCTGTGCCGATTATAAATTACGGAATAATCTTGGCCCGTCTCCCCCACTGACAAACCATTTAGACCCGTTGCCCCGGGGCTCGACGCGTCTGCTCCCTGCTTGCCGACGTCACCGTGAGTGACGTTTGGGAGCCGACACGATATTCGCGCGACCTGGCCTGACGTCTGCCTGCCGGCAGCAGAAGTGACACCTTGTCGTGGTACACAGGGGTGGGGAGCGGGGGGGGGGGGGGAGGCTTGTGTTTGGATGTTGCATGTTGACATTTCGCATTGCATAAAGTATTAATTATGTCAATTGTACAAACATATAGATAAATATAGGAGTATATATATATATATATATATATATATATATATATATATATATATATATATATATATATATATATATATATATATATATATATATAAAGAGAAGTATCTACTTAACTAGATATGATAGTTAATTTTGTTTTGTTAATGAAGTATATGAAGGATTTAGAGCTGAAAGCTACTGACTGTGGAAGTAAAATGAGAGCAACAGCGTGATAATTATTATGCTGTGAACGATTGCTGAATTTTATAATTGGATTTTTATGGCATCGACGTCATAAGCAGTACAGCACGAAGTAAAACCACAACTAGTAAAAGTTCATTTACAAAACGTTTTATGATTCCGCTAGAAATATTTTAAACAAATTCTATAAACGAGAAAATAAAACAAAAATAAAAATCTATAAATGCTATACACGATTTTCTAAATTTAACAACACTAAGCAAAATAAAAAATAAAATAAAAATCTATGTAGGCCAATATTAAAAATAGCTTAAAAAACGTATTAAAATTCCAAACATCATTAAAAAGTTGTGAGAGATTTCAAATCGCAGGCCACACAGCACCATGTCTCAACCCGTTAGTCGTGAGGAGATGGAACGTTGAAAAAATCTGGCTATCGTCTGCTAGAGATCTGCGCTTTGAAGTCTGATTTTCATCTCTTGGCTTCTTTTTGAGTGAAGTTTGCGTCTTGTCATAATCAGGAGGACATTTTTTTTTCTTAAGCATAAGGACATTTTTTTTTTCTTATTCTCAAGGACATTACTTTTCATAATCCTGGTAACCTTTTTCTTAATCGTGGAGACATTTCTTTCTTAATCACAATTTAATTTTTTTTCACAAACTTGAGGACATTTTTTTTTGTTAATCATGGGAACCTTTTTCTTAACCATGAGGACATTTTTTTTTAATCATGCGCTCCTTTTTTTAAAAAAATCAAGAGGACATTGTTGTAGTAATAAGGAGATATTTTTTAAGGGCATGGACATTTTTTATAATAATGAGCTTTTTTGTTGTTATACTTTTTCAGAGCTAAAACTTCTCAGGTAAAGATGATGTAAACATTGAGATAATTTTCTGAAAGATAGAAATTTTACTACATCTAAACTAATATTGCGTCTTTAAAATCTAAGGCTTATGTGTACAATTTCGCATAGCAACAAAAAAGTTACGTATAATAGAGAAAAGAAACTACAACACATTTTTTTTTCAAAATCGTTTAGAAAGTGTATATATCTTAGATAAGCGATTAAAAAAAGATATGTAACTAAGCTAAACAGATGGAAATGTAAAATTTTGTAAAGTCTAATTTCAACAAAGCCTACATTTTGTAACCTATTATTCAAACGATTTCACATAACAAAACAAAGATTGTTTACATAACTTAAATCTTATTTAGACATAACAATCTTACATGCATGACACAAATATTATTTCAAGATGCTTGAATTTCCTTCCATTGGCACATTTATGTTTTCATCTTTCGGCGTCGGACGCAGACAAATTGAATCTGTTTGGGGAATCGATATTCAATATATAACTCATATAACCGGATTCGATTACTTTTTGACCCCCCACCCCTCTCCATAAACAATCCTGTCTCATTTGCTTAAAGCAGAAATTATAACATTATACATAAGGATTGGTGAAATAATGTTTTAAATTAGAACTCGCTCTAGACCTATTTGTTTTGAGTTCCAATAAATAATAAAGTGCCGTAATCTTAATTTAATTAATAATTAATTAGATTAAGATTTCCTTTAAGCTGTCTTAAACCCGTGTTGCTTATGGTTATTATTGATTCTGTGTTTAATTTTAAAGCATTTTGTTTACAAGTTGACAAAAGCGGAAGTATCTGTTGAAACTTTTTTGGACAGATTTAATACAGATATTCAAACATATTTTTCTAATTAAAAAAAAACACTATCTGGCAAACTACCTAGAACTCAATTCGGAATAGGGCTGGTAAGTAGGTCACCAACCAGTTCTACGGCTCAATAAAACCTGCATGAGCTATAAAACTGGTTGGTGACCTACTTACCAGCCCTTTTCTAATTGGAAATAGTGTACAGTAAGGCTGATAGGATATTTAAAAATAATAACAGAAAACGGATATTATAAAAACTTTTACAAAAATAATCAAGAATGAGATTTGTTATTGGAGTCTTATACACAAATGTAGTTAATAGATAAACGATTTTCGTGATTGTTATAAGTGTGCCCAACAGTTTGTCAATTTACTTGCAATGCAAGTACGACAAGATATTGCACTAAAGTATTGTACCATAATACTGACAGTGAAAGTATGATTTTTCTTCTGTTTGCAAGGTGTAGAGCTGTGTTAATGTAAATGCTGTAAAATTGTAACATCTCATTTACTTGTAAAATTGTAGCGAAATTGAAACACTGTAGAGCTATCAATATACTCAAAGCACCCTGATTAAATATACTTTTAGTAAAATTAAAACCACTAGGTAATTTACTACTAACATCCCAGCGATATTAGTAACATTGCGTCAGTGTACTTGTAACATCTTGACTAAATATACTTGTAGTAAAATTACAACATCAAGCTATTTTCACTCTAGATATACTTGAAGTAAAATTATATCATCAAGCTATGTTCAGTCTAGATATACTTGAAGTAAAATTATAAAATCAAGCTATTTTCACTCTAGAATTACTTGTAGTAAAATTATTGAGTTATTTTCACTCTAGATATACTTGTAGTAAAATTACCGAGCTATTTTCACTCTTGATATACTTGAAGTAAAATTATATCATCGAGCTAATCTCACACAAAACATTTATTGCGATAGTTCTAACATTGTGCCAATATACTTCTAAAATCCTGCCAGATATACCTGCAGTTAAAGGTTTAAACGAATTCCCCCTCGGCTTTCAATGCGTTCCATTAAAATATTGTCGAGCATAATTTAAAACAAAAATAACTTTAAAATGTTCATTCTCTCTCGTGGCTTCTATGCAGAACCATTTACCAGATAGGCATCAGGCGCCCCCGTTTGACGCCTACCCAGTGCCAGAAAAAAAAAAATTATCCGAAGAACTCCCAAAAGTTTAACCCAAAAGTTTAAGGAACAAGAAAACGAACTAATAAAGAAGAAATTCGTGAATTTTCCAGCGAGATTCCCCCCACGGCAGAGGCTTAATTCTGTAGATTAACAGGCAGACTCTGGGTTGTGTCTGTGTGCTGATGGCACCGTGTACCTGTAGGTGCCACTCAACCCGTACCTCACCCCCGGGCCAGTCTCTATTTTCTTTCTCTCCAGCAGACAAGAAAAAATTAGTTGTTTTTTTTTAAACAAAAAAAAAAAGGCCTTGATATTTCTTGTTTGATTAAAACAACAACCTTAACTTTACATCAATGTTAGATCTACCGAGAAAGTAAAAAAAAAAACTCATACCCTTCACGTGATCAAAATTTTTCATTAATTGGTAACCCAATAGACCCAATCATACAACCAGTCTCAAAAGCCGTCGTGTTTGCTTAAGGGAAGATTGTTTTGTTAGTTTAATCCAGAAGTAGGAGGAACAAAAAAAAACTCAGCTCAGCGAATTATTCAAATCCCCCTCCCCCTACCCCCCCCCCCCCCACACCCACACTCACTCTATTTAAATACAACCTCTTTTGAAATTAATTGAAAACGTCTGTTTGGCCGAGTCAAGAAACAATACAGGTAGAGACGGCCGGGGTAATTACGGCAGGGCTACGTTTGTGTATTCGAGTTATGGGTAATATTTTCTCAGGGGTGATCTAAAGCTGGAACTTGAACAGGTAAATGGGCTTTTGAATAGATGCTCGCTCTAGGCTAACGAAAAATGCTATGAAATTTATCTAGCACGAGCCCAAGGTTACGGTGTTGAATACGTTACGGTAGAACTTAAAGTTATTTACAGAAATGTCTGATGCTCATGCGCAAATTGATATGCATATATATATATATATATATATATATATATATATATATATATATATATATATATATATATATATATATATATATATATATATACATATATATATACAGACACATAAACATATATTTATATACACACACACACACACACACACATATATATATATATATATATATATATATATATATATATATATATATATATATATATATATATTGAAAAACTGCTTTTGTTCACAATACTCTAACACAACTTGGAGATTTGAACGAGAGTTGCGTGTGTATGCATGTCGATATAACTAATTACGTGTTATGTTTTTTACTAATCAACTAATATTTCTAAGGGTTTATCAAGAGGTCACAGCCTTTGTTCAGAGAATCTGACGCCTTCACGTGACGTCATTGACGTTCATCTGATTGTTATTCTATTTAAAAAAAAAAGGAATTGCATGCAAGACACAACAATTGGGTAATTGTTAAATATGCTTGTAACATACATTTTGCAAATTTTAAATGTATACGTTGAAATAAAAAAAAAATAGGCAACAGTGATTATATATGAAGAATCAAGAATTCAGATTTAAATTGCTTTTTAAAAAAAATTGCTATGGTATCAAATATCCAGACATTTGCAATTATATTTAGTTTCAAAATATGCAATACGACTCTAGTCTGCTATTTCATTTTTCGTTTTAAATAAAATAAAACTAGCTTGCAAAAATTTATTTTTTACTTCATTTTTCTCGTTGAATTTAAGAAAACTCGTAAAAGCTGAAAATTAAAACCGTTAGCCAATCAAAAACGATATAAATCCTGGAAAACTGCGCAGATAATATTTTCATCCCGGGTATTCTGTTTTGATTACTGGCTAAAATCAACACCGCCGGGAAAGACAAGTATTTCATAACGCGAGATACTTGAGAGTGGATCTAGAATAGGCAACGGTGTCAAGGAAAGAAAATATTACTTTAGAGTCAGACTTTAAGAAAAAAAAAAATGATTCCCTTAAGGGCGAATAGGCGTAACGCTCACGTAGTAAAATAATTTGATCTTTAAGTAAACATCAAGATATGATTTAATTTTCACGGGGAGAGAATATTATTTTATGTGTTTTTTATAATTTTAAACTATCACTTTTAAAAAAAAAAATTAAGGTGTACTTTGTTTCTGGCAATGGTAAAGGTTAGAATGTTATTAAATGTTGGCAACACGTAGCATTTGGGCTATATTCAATCTGAAATTAAATAACCTCGAAGTATCAAAAAAAAAAAAATACAGGTAAAATAAAAATACGAAATCTTCGTTAAACTTGCGTATTCACTTTCGCATTTAGTAGGACTAAGGATGTTTCAATCAGAACGGTCATTTTTCTCGGAAAAATGTTTTAATAGGCTACAGTGTACATGTAGTCATTCTTTGCTAACATCTATAAATGCTCATTTTAAAGAAAATAAATTGACTTGCGTAGTATTTTTGTGCGCGGTTTTCTGATCACCCTTTATTAACACAAAAAAACAAACAACCCACAACATATTGAGGTTCGGTCACGTAGATGATTGAAGTCGGACTGTCAAGTTTCGATTAGTGAATAATTGTCAGCTCCATTTCCTAGAGCGAAAGTCAATACAACAATCCAAATCGAACCCGGTGGTAATGTAATTATTTCCTTGTAGCCCTTTGTGATAAGCGAAATGATAAGATAAACCGGGCAAGGGAGAGAACTAGAAAGGGGAAGCAAATTAAGCCATCACGGGTTTTTTCGTAACCGTGCGGGGAGAAATAACGGGCCATTTTTTTTTTTGGTGTTATATAGGCCAGGGCCAAGCTCACAATCAAAACGATCTTTGTTCTAGAAGGACGAATTGGCAACACTATCGTTTAATCCAACGCAAGGGCAGGGTAGGGATGAGGGGGGGAGGGTGAAATCGAAGAATCATCCATTATTGATTACGCCAAACCCTCTGTCCCTCCTCCATTTTTTTTTTTTTTACTTTCCGCTTGTTGCGGTTATTTAAAAAAAAAAATCTACATCAAGAAAATAGAAAACCCTAGACGTAGTGGGGTCCATGGTTAGACTAGAAGAAAAAAAAAATGGAAATGGGTGTCAAGAACTGGTGGCGCCAAGTCTGACTATTCGTCTCAATAGATCCACCTCCCCGTGAGTACCCGACCCTCGATGCGTCCCCGGCTTTTGTGGACTCTCCCCGGAAGTAGTCGCGTCACGTGACTACGTATAAGAATTATCATGTCATTAATCTAAAGTCGACGCGGTTTCAATTTTTTTTTTCGTACATCGAATCCTGTAGGGGACGTAATTCGTTTAGATATCAAGGGCAGTAAGTCGGGATATCAGGAGCAATAACTCTGGGTATCAAATCACATTGATGGGTTTCGGGATTAAAAGACGAGGGTTTGTGTGATTGTCTGATGAGGCCATCTGTGCTGGGCATATGGGCTTTTATCGTAAGTAATGATGGGCGGGATGGGTGCTGGGTGATAGGTCGTTGTGCGGGACGAGTGGGGGAGGGGATATGGTGGGGAGTGTGGGTGTGTGGGCGGGGGAAGGAAATGTGGTGGGGTGAGGGGAATAGCTAAATGAGGGGTTATATAGGGTGAGGGTTTGGGGTATATTGTGAGTGGGGGTTGGTGGTTTATGTAAGCAAGTGTTCTGTGTAAGTAAGGGTTATGTAAGCAAGTGTTCTGTGTAAGTAGTGGATTATGTAAGCAAGTACTCTGTGTAAGCAGTGGGTTATGTAAGCAAGTGCTCTATGTAAGTAGTGGGTTATGTAAGCAAGTGGTCTGTGTAAGTCGTGATGGGGATTTCGAGTGGGGGAGAGGGTAAGGTTTGAGGGGAGGGGAGTTAAATTAACAGGGTTGGCAGGACAAACGGTCGGTTATCCCAAGGGTAGGGTATGGTGACGTAGGACGAGAGGGTGAAAAATGAATGAGAGAATAGGGGTTAGGGTTTCATGTCTTATGGGCAGGGGTTAATTTAAATTATATGATAAGTAGTCAGCGTGGCTTGACTAAGAAGAGGTGGGGGAGGTGGGGTGCAGAATGGAGAGAGTAGATGAGGAGGGATAAATAAACTCAACAAAAGAAAACGACTGGCTAATACAAAGTGATAAGTATGGTTAGTGAAGAGTTGAAGAGTACCTAAATCTCGAGAATGAAAAAAAACCCAAAGAAATCGTTTTTTCATTTGGTACCATAAAGTTTAGAAGAAAGTGGGGAGGGGTGGGGGGAGGGGGGGTTGGGGGGAGGAGAGGCACTATTTTAAAAAAAAAAAGGGGGAATTTACCTTGTCAAAAAGCAAGTAGGAACCGGTTAGCAAGACGGTGATGATTTAAGCCAGGGGATTAATTAATTATAATTAATTTTTTTCCGGGATTAGGATGTGACGTGTGTGAGTCACGGGCCCATGTTTCACACACATACACACACACTCACACTCACACACACAGGCATACACACACATAAACTTACACGCTCATACTCACGTGCGCGCACACACACACGCATGGTCTGACACACACACACATAAAACATGTGTTCGCTGAGTTTCAGGTTTTTATTCCAATAGTTACAGATGGTTTTTGTTGAGTATGGGGGCGTAAGAGGAAGCACGAAGCTATTAAAATCCGGCTAGAATTTTTAAATCTAGAATTGTTAATGATTTTTTTTTAAATTTACACTTTATAAAACATAATAGTTAAAATTTAAAAAAAAATGAAACTTGAATAATCTAGTTATGTGAAGGATTGATTTTTTTTTTTAAATTTTAAATCAATAAGATCAAGCATGTTGGTTAGACAGGAATTATACACGATAGATTAAAAAAAAATGTTCTAACAGTAGGAACTATTCAAGCCTTAGTGACCCAGAAGCATTTGTCCTGATTTTTGTTTTTAGAAACACCATAATGTTAATGCTTTGAGGCGAGTAGCCGGTCCTGATCGAATCTCATTATTGCGGCCAACAGGGGCAGTAACTCGAGACTTTTACCTTATGAGGTCGTCTCCCACTCCACCCTTTTCCCCCAATTTCACTTCGGTTTAACTTGTTAATAATGAGTACGGGAGGATTTACGTTCGTAGACTGTAATCAGATTGACCGTTGTTGGTACGGTATTGGTGGAAATAAAATACCAAGAACCATACAATGGGAGGTGTGTAATGAGCTAAGTTCAATTAGTAATTAATTGCAACATTCACAGTGTCATTTGATTGAATTGACACTGCCGTCATAGTTTTAGCTAATGCCGAAATAGCTTACAGTAAAAACAAATTGAGTTTTGAACTTAGCGAAGTATAAGTCAATGTAAAGCATGATTATAGCTTTAGATCACTAGAACTTCGAACCAAAATAAACGCCTACACACATAAAAAAATGTTTTTGAAAACATTATGAATATAGATTTAGATCGTTATGAAATATACAAAGAAACAGTTTTGACAGCTCTAGATTATGAAAACATCATAAAGTTTTAGATCTATAAATGTCGATAGAAAAAAAAAAGTGTTGGTTGCTTTAGATATCGAACCAGGTAAATATGAAATAAAAACATCATTTTTGCTTCAGAGTTCGAACAAGAGAGAGTATTTCGAATTTGTAAATCGTGACTTTTATACCGTTACGTTACATATTGAGTATGCATTACATTAACACCCTAACACGTAACATCTATTTAAAAAAAACACAAACGGATAGAAATTATTGTAAAAACGTGCATTCATTCTGTAGCTTTAGAGCAAGAGTAGGCATACGCTATCCGACTGGAGTAGGTACTTAGAGTCGTGCACCCACGACACAAATGAATTACCCCCACGCTCCAAGCCCGTGGCACCAGTGTTAATTACTTCTTTCACCAAATGTGGCTGGGAACTCTATTAAGCTGTCTCGGGCTCACGTGAAAAGATTTACCAACTCCGCGAAGACAAACGGCGAGAGGGGGGGGGGGGTGGGGGGGGGGGAACCACTAGTGCAGCAGCCAGTATCTAAGTGGGTTTTGCAATTAAATTCGGAAATAAAGCGAGGCAACTGTTTGGGGGTAATTAAACAAACCTTCGGGAAGGGGAGGTAATTGTTGTTGCTCCGACTTGGGGGTTTGGTCGTCGTGTTTGTTAGGGTTTTGTAAGTTCTAGCCCAATGTGCTCAATGCTTTTGTATTGTCCATGCTTGTATTGCTAAAAATTACTTTTATGATCAGATGGTAACGAGGTGAACATTCTCCATAGTAACGATAACAACAGTATCCTGGGCAACGATGTAAATATTCTTCTCGATAATGATAACAAAAGTCTTCTTGGCAACGATTTAAACATTCTTCAAAGTAACAATAACAAAAGTCTTCTTGGCAACGATTTATACATTCTTCACAGTAACAATAACAAAAGTCTTCTTGGCAACGATTTATACATTCTTCACAGTAACAATAACAAAAGTCTTCTTGGCAACGATTTATACATTCTTCACAGTAACAATAACAAAAGTCTTCTTGGCAACGATTTATACATTCTTCACAGTAACAATAACAAAAGTCTTCTTGGCAACGATTTATACATTCTTCACAGTAACAATAACAAAAGTCTTCTTGGCAACGATTTAAACATTCTTCACAGTAACAATAACAAAAGTCTTCTTGGCAACGAATAGGCTCCTTGTCGATGATAGTATTAGAGTTTCAAATCGCAGATACCTAACTGGTCAATCAGTTAACAAGAAAAATATAACTTTAGCAACCAAGGCAATAGTTTTCTTAGATAACTTTGACAACTGTCCCCCCCCATATCGACTAAGACAACAACGCACCGTACAAGACAGCATGTTCTTTAGCAACCACACCATGACAACATGGCTGTTAAGACAACATGTCAGCAGGATATGTCTACCTAAAGATGACAAAAAGTTCTAAACGTTACCAGATTTTGACAAGATAAACTTTACGCAAATCAAACACCGTTTAGAATTTGGGGAATGTGTATGAAAAATATATCCAGTTACTCATTAACAACTTAACAGCATCAGGGCGGCCGACTAACAGTAAGATGGAAGGGAGTTTTTCTAAGTCTACTAAAGCCCACATAAGCACTGGAATACATGGAATCTACTCTCAGAGTCTAATAACACTAGCTTTTTGTGTGATATAACAAATACATAAGCAGATGTGGTCTCACTATACACATCATCCCACTTTACAATCAAAGAAGAGAGTATATTCCGATCTGATATTTGATCCCAAAGTGGTGGATGTTCTGATATGGGGTATTCCGATCTAGTGCATGTTCCAATACGGAGCAGATTCTAATCCAGTGCATATTCTGATATGGAGCTTGTTCCGATTCGACTCATGTTCTGATCTGGAGCAGGATACACCACCACCTAACTGCATTACGCGGTGCCTGCCGTCATTACCGTGGTCGTGATTCATGGTCTAGCGCCCGGTCACGTGACGGCCGTCGGCATCCCGTCGTTACCGCACCCCCGGAGCAGGGACCCGCGCGGGTTCTACACAGAGAAACGACACCCACCAGAGGGCGGTACCCGTCTCTGGAGGTTAGGGTTTGGTGTGTGCATGTGTGTGTGGGGAGAAGGGGATGGTGGGGTGGACAATGTGTTGTAAACAATTTAATTTTTTTTTTTCTGGTAAGGGAACTAGAACGCGAAGCCACTAATGGAACATGCACGCAATCAAGGCGTATCTGTAATTAATTTTGTTTACGGCTAATTTATGCCATCCTGTTTTAACACTACAGCACAAACCGTTTTGCGATTTCGCGATGGTTTGCGCTAGCGCATGTTACATCATTTACAAAAACCCTCCCAAAAGGTACCGTACGCCATTTAAAAATGTGCGGTTCCCGAAAGATAGTTTCGGTAAATATTATCACGATACAGCTGGTTCTCATATTATTTGTTAATTAAATAGCAAGGCTAATGCATTATTCTAATCGTTATATTAAAACTCTCGCAATAATAAATAATATTTTATCACACTGGAGTTTATGACAGGGGTAGTCAACAGATTAATTAAGGTATACAATTTGAGTGAAAAAGGGAACTCATTAATACAGTGGTTGGATGCATTTCTGACAACCTACTACAATGATTGTTACTATAGTTTGATCTTAGACCTAGCGATGACTTGGCCTTGACCCTAGACCTAACATTGACCTTATCGTTATTATTATTCTATCCTTAACTCTTATCCTAATCCTCCCCCCCCCCCCCACTCCAATAGCGACACCGACACGTAAGATAAAAGAAACCCACCAATATAACTTTTGGTTCAAAGGCGTCACTAGGTAGGGTCACTCGGTGAATACACAACAATTTTTAGATTTTCCGTTTTGGTGTCACCCTCGCCTACAGCCATTTTATAATATTAAAGGCATCAAAAAACATTGTTTATACAGTTAAGTTTAACAATTTTCGCTTCTTAATCTCACCCCCTTAAAAGTCTTACCCTGAGCTGACTATACCCATCTACTCCACCCTATAACACTACTGATCTTGTCTGAAAGCAGTATAAAAACAACCAACAACGATAATCCATAAAATGGAATCATCTTTTAAGTAAACAAAACTCAACAAACAACACATAGAAAACGATACCACGCGACTACACAAACCAAGTATATTATCCCCGCATCCTATTCTGTTGAATCCAATATCCCTGAACTTAACGATTCTTACCTGTGCTTTTTTAACGTGTCAAGCATCTTTCAGTATTCCCATCACACCAATATTAGATGAGCCAAGTGTAATGTATTCCAGTCACCCCAAAAGTCATTCAGCACTGCCTGTCATAACCCTAATGCTGACCTACTCGGTACCAGGAGGGACAGGTAATGGAACCGTCTTTTGCCAGGTGAAGTGGCAGCGAGCTGGAGAACTTATTTTCTCTAAACAGGTGAAAATGTTTACCACTTGAGAAATTTAATTGCTCGAGTTATTGATGAGCGCGGATCGATTTGTCATTCTCGGGAGAGCGGGGATGGGGATGGGGAGGGGGGGGGGGGGAGACTAAGAGTTATTCTTTTGTAATAATACATTACAGAAAGATCGTTTGAGGGTAGGTTTTAGTTCGTGTTAAGGTTAGGTATTATTGCAGAGACTATACTGCAGCGAATAGTTAAGGTTTGGGTTAATTTGGGCTGTATTCATTGCTTGGTTAAGGTTCGGGTTAGTGTGAGGGCTACACTTCAGTGCATGGTTAAGGTTCGTGTTAGTGTGTGGGCTACACTTCAGTGCATTGTTAAGGTTTGGTGGACCCTCGACTATGTCGTGTGGTCGTTCAAGAAATCTCTTACATATTTTACATATATTGCTTGCTTGTGCGCTTGTGAAAATCTTGTAACTCAAATTTAGACCCACTTCTAATAAAGCCCTTTTGTTCAAACTTCCCATACACATTATGATGACAATGCAAAAATATCAACATTTTTTTTTAAATCCGATTAGAAATGAGTTTAGTCAATAAAATTTAATTAAAAGATTGCTAAATTAAAACATAAAAGGTAATCAACAAATAGTAGTGTTTGATTAGTTAGCTATACGATGTCGGTGAACTTATTTTTTCACGACTGGTTGATTGTTGGTGTTGCCTAAGAGTCGAACACTGGATAAGAAGAGGAAGATTTTTGGCGATTGAGATCGCATAATACTGGGCCGGTTTTTAGCAACAAATAAAGTGGTTGCTGTGTCAGCTTAAAAAAGAACAAATTACTAAATAGAAGAAGATAACAATTTTTAAAGCAACTCGGTGTTTTTTTATTATGGCTGTAAAAATCTAATTGTCTTAAATTGTCGTTTGAAGCGTTTATTTTTCACTAGTTGAATAGAGAATTAGTTTTGTTGAATTCACTTACACAACGTTTTCAATTTTAAACAACTTCATATATAGGTGTTGATTATCATTTTCAAATTAAATCAAAATCAACAATAACCGTTTTATTTGTTTAGTAATTGAATTTCTGAATGTGTTATCTATTTTTAAAACATATAAATAGGTGATTTCCCTTGCGCATTTAAATGTAATAAATGGGAAGTAACTAGCTTTAAGCTGCTCACTGATACGACATAAATGTTGCGATTATAAAACAACTCATTAAGTAGAACCTAAATTTGCTAAATAAAAAGATATAATATGCTATAATCTTGATTATTGAATATCTAAATAATTATATATATATATATATATATATACATATATATATATATATATATATATATATATATATATATATATATATATATATATATATATATATATATATATATATATATATATATATATATATATATAAAGAGAGAGAGAGAGAGAGAGAGAGAGAGAGAGAGAGAGAGTTTTATTTATTTCTTAATATATAGCCTATAGTTAAACACGCATCTAACAAAAAAATAATCATTATTTGTTTCTGTAAGAGCTTTCAGTAGAAAACTTTCGCACCTGTGTTTTCTACAATATATTTCATAATTTAAGCGCGAGGGGAGATAAAGATAAAAAAATAAACAAATAGCAACTTCCTGTACACAACCCTATGTCTGGAGTAGCAGCAATTGTTCTTGTTGCAAGCACCACAGTTTGGTGTGGCTGTACAGTTTTGTGTGGCTAGCACCACAGTTTTGTGGCTGTCACCACAGTTTGGTGTGGGTGGCTGTCACCACAATTTGGTGTGGCTGTACAGTTTGGTGTGGCTGGCACCACAATTTGGTGTGGCTGTACAGTTTGGTGTGGCTGGCACCACAGCTTGTTGTGGCTGTAACTACAATTTGTGAGGCTGTAACCACAATTTGGTGTGGCTGACACCACAATTTAGTGTGGCTAGAACCACATTTCGGTGTGGCAGGCACCAAAGTCGTAAAACTGGCTCATTACTTTATGTATATCGGACATAAAATATTCATTAGGCAGACACCAACATTTCGTGTGGCTTCACCACAAGTTTATTTTTTGTGTGTGTCTCACCTCACCACTCCAGCTAATGTAGATATAAATATTAATGATATTTACAGAAACGCTCTTTTTTTTTCTTCTCTAAGATCTGCATTTCTTCCCACTTTCTTATAGCTCTCATCATGTGAAGAGGATAAGCACTTCAGGATACACGCCTCCTAATGGGGATTTTTAATTACCTTTAATGTGCTGCCCTCGTTCTAATTATTTAAATTCTACAATCTCTGCAACGGATTCTAATTATTGTCAGAATTAAAAAAAAAATTAAAAAAAAATGCAGAAATGTAATGGTCTCGTAAACACGAAAGCGGAAGACATGTTAATCAAACTGAAAGTAAAAAGAAAGGTACAAACTAACAACCGGAAGTTTGTGTAGTTCCTTTTTTTTTTTTAAAATCTTCCTACCACTCCATTAATCCCGTGCTTATTTTGATTAATTAGAATTTTCCTTCTTACACCTGTTTACCTAGGTTGTTTCACCCACCTTTGTAAAATATTGATTATGTTTATTTTAAGTGTTTAAAAAAATCATTACTGTTTCTTGGTAGTTTATGCAAAAAAAAAAAAAAAAAAAAAAAAAAAAAGCAGCCAGAAGAAGCAAACAAAAAAAAAGCCAAAAAATATTTATTTTTTTTAAAAAAAAATGGTTTTATTGCTCTGATTAAAAACACATCGATAACACTCCCGCGCCTACGTTATGCATAAAACGTCCCATTTTCCACCGGCCGCTGCTGGGCCGATGGTTATAATTGAAAAAATACACGCACCGCCGTTTTGCAAGATCAAAGACAGCCCCGCCGTAATCGCTACTTGGGGGCTGCTATACAAATCGCTCCGATTCCCAATCGCCCGGTCGTTTTCGGTGAACCCCGGTTTACGACGGTGATATGCGCACTGCTCACAGTTGTAAAAAAAAAAAAAAAAAAAAATTTGTTCGTGTAGAGTATACCTATATGAAATCGCATCACGGCGAGGAAAAATAATATTTATCTAAAACTCACCTTATAAGCCACACATGTTATATAATGTATGTGAAGAACTAACGCAAGAAAAGGGAGTGGGAGGGGGAGTCGCTATATGATAGTGTACATGTGTAAATCTGGCCGAAAGATGATAACGTATCTGGCCACGTCGGGTAGGCAAATGTTCACATTTTTTTTTAAAAAAAAGAAAACAAAACGCGGAGAGAATTTATCTCTGTTCACTTGAACATGAGTTTTAACACTGTGGGCAGAAAATTTCGCCTTGGAAATAAATACCTGCTTGTGTTTATTAATTGGACTTCCGGTGTTATCGTTGGTAGTTTGTTGTGGGTTTTAAAAAAATAATAATTAAAAATTTGATTGCGTAGTCATTCATGGTCTAGGAACAAAGAGTTAACAATGTTTCGTTGTTCTTAGCCAAAGTGTTTAATCCTGGTTATTTGTTTCTTAAATTGTGTGTCCATTGTGTCTTATGTTATTGATCGAATGAACCGTGTTTCCCAACTACGTTATAATTGGATATAAATACAAGTGTATTAAGTGATTATGTATGCACGTGTAAAATGTAGTTATATGTCTACAAAGTAGCTTTATACGTACATTTACTTAAATGTTTTAGATAAATGTGTACCCAAAGATTACACATGTAACTGTTAATTCGACTTAGTCATTGTAATTCATAGAAATGCATTCATTAATATTGTAACGATGCTGTTATTTAGTAATATATTATACAGTCATTGTTTTATTTGTTAAACAAAGGCAATGTTTAAATTCCTACTTAGGTTTGTATTTGGAATATTTTAAATTAATAATGATAATTTATTTAATTAATTCAAAAGGGAACAGAATAAAAATACAATATTATCAAATTATTATTATTAGCATGTTCATCATAATATGACCATTATAATTATTATTAGCATGTGCATCATAAAAATCGCCATTATTATTATTTTTATTATTATTAGTATGATAATTTTTTTCTTTGTTCCCGATATCCCAGATCTAATTTTTCCCTCAAAAAAAATCTCTACACGAAGTAAATTTGCCTCCCATGAACTCTCCATTATTTGAAAGTAAAGATGTGTTTTTATGCATCGGCTGTTACTAGCCCACGTGTGATCTTCATAGAGCTATCAAAACGCGCCTGGGCCAACTTCAGACATGGCCCAACGTAAGACTGGGCCAACGTTACACTGGGCCAACGCAGTCAAAAAGCCACATAAAAAAAAACCTCCCTTGCACCATGCGCTAATGAAGAGCGATAACTCGTATCACAAGATCGCCTCCCCTGCTAAACTATTTCCAAAAAAAAAAAATTAACAAAGGAAAACAACCTAGCAAGGGTGAGTGAGTTGAAGATTTAAAAAAAAAAAAAAAAAAAGATGGCGGAGTAATCTCTCTGGTTTCTAGACATTAAGTTTTAAACGGTGCAGAAAGTTTTGCACAATTCCCCCCCCCCCCCCCCCCCCACGTTTTGGGAACTTGATTAGGCATAAAAATATGCACACAGGAAGCATGTGGCGGTACTAGTAACAATAGCGTGGCTGGGATGTCTGGGATAGATGTTAAGTGGGGAGTGGTCGTGGGGTATGTCTAGTCGTTTGTGGGGGATCCCGGTCCACTTGGTTGGGATGGATAGGATAACATAGGATACCAAGTATATATGCCGTGGATTTACCATAGGAAGGATAGACTTGAAATATACTGAATAAAAGGGTAGAGAGAAGATCTGTTTATAGATGATATACAATGAATAAATTATGGGAAGGATATGACTATTGGAAAATAAATAGGATAGATATGATAAATAGGATAAATAGGATGTTGAGGGGGGGGGGGGTGGGGGTCAGGATAAATAGAAGATAGATGTATTGGATTTGAGAAACAATGGAAAATATATAGGATAGATAGCACATAATATAATAAATAGGATTAATACGTAAGCTATATTAGATGAGATAAATAAAATTGATAGGATTGATAGGATGCATTGGGTACATATGATAGATATGATAGATAGTATAGATAGGATAGACAGGATAAATAGGAAAGATATAATACATATGCTATATTAGATAGGATAGATATGATGGCTAAGATTATTAAGATACATAGGTTAGATAGGATAAATATGATAGATAGGATATATAGGATGTGCAGGAGGGATAGGCTACATAGGATCGAAAGAACATCCCATTACCACACAGGGTAAGTCAGTCGCCATTCAGAAATTACAAAGCAGTGCACACATTGAATAGGCTAGATCCAACTCTACTTCAGCCATATGAAAACTATATAACTCTCTAATGTTTCTCACATACAATGGAATCTGTGGTCAATTAACTGACACCCAGATGCTAATCCTTGGTAAGCAGATCACGTGTTTAAACAGACACGCCCACCATAAACACATCATTTGGCTTACAACAACACAATCATCTTAAACAAACATTGTTGTATACGTTTTTGTAAAAATTATTTTAAACAAATTAAAATAACGTGCGTTCTCACGAGTATATAAAAATAGTGTAATGTAAAACGGTGTAGACTAGGGCTGGACCGTAGTGATATCGTTGCACAAACACATCCAATACAGTGCCAGTATAAGAGGTATCTATAACAACAATAGACTGATATTCACATCCATAACAACAATAGATTGGTATTCACATCCATAACAATAATAGATTGGTATTCACATCCATAACATTAATAGACTGGTATTCACATCCATAACAACAATAGACTGATATTCACATCCATAACAACAATAGATTGGTATTCACATCCATAACAACAATAGATTGGTATTCACATCCATAACAATAATAGATTGGTATTCACATCCATAACATTAATAGACTGGTATTCACATCCATAACAATAATAGACTGGTATTCACATCCATAATAACAATAGACTAGAATTTACATCCATAATAACAATAGACTGGTATTTACATCCATAACAACAATAGACTAGTATTCACGTCCATAACAACAATTTTAGTACCTATTACATTTCATAACAAAGCAATAAGTATGAATATTGCGATAGTTTCCTATTCAACCACTTTATATATCATAAAAACATTAAAACAATCTAACAACCCTGCTACTATACCCCATGTAAAAACCTACAAACAACCTTTGACCCCAACTTCACGTGCCGAACCCAATACATACCCGATCTATTGAAACTGACAATGCAATTTGACCACCAATCAATGACCTAGGGACTACAGGGACAGAGAGGGGTAGGGTGGCCTGTATGGAACTTGACGTATCATTGAGCATATCTATGTTTGAGGGAAATATCTAGATCAGTGTGTTAACTATTTTCGGTTTCCTGAAAGTAGGATGAGGGGAGCTAACTTACAATAACATGAGGATGAACGACAGTTAAATTTGTTTATGCTCAAAGTAATTTTAATAAATATTTCGGTTTTATTCGAGATTAATCTATTAAAAATAACTATTATATTTATAAATAAGCACAATAATAATAATTACAAACTAAAAAAGGGAGTCGTTTATTCTGAAGAAAACGTTAAATTCGTTTTGTAAAAGTTACATGAAAAAGACTTTATTTTTCGTGTAAGATCGCACATGACAACACCTATGAAAAATATGCTGAAGAATATGTGGAAAGTTAAATCAAGGTTTATTTTTAGTTCAGCATCATCAACCGTGATCTCAAACGGGATTTTTGTTTTTTTTTACATAAAGCGAAGATAACTAAAAAAAACTGTAACCTTACGTCAAGGTAGATATGCTTAAACCCATTTTTAGTAAATCAAAGAGTTATCTCCTATGTTTGAAGTTACTTACCCGATAAATGATAAACTCGTATCCTAATAATTCAACGTGTCACAAACATTCATGATGCAGTCAAGAATAATAATCCAATTTGTTTTCACTCCAAAAGTAGGTTACATCCCTTGAGTGATAAAAATAGTCGCGTAAAAAAAATTGTTGAAATAAATGCAGAAATGTGTAGTTTCCGTCGTAGAGAAAGTGGGAAAAAAAATTAATTACAGTCCCGCGTGAAACAGGAATTTTACATTTAAAAACTTGGCATGGCAGATAACACGGACGCTTGGCTTCAAAGAAAGCAACGCTATCGAAAAGCAAGGGACGTAATCCACACGTGTAACACCCTTCATTCCTGCTACTAAAATGACCAGATGGGGGGAACAAGAAAAGAAACACAGGTGGGTTGTTTTTTTTTTTTTACCCCGCGGTCCTCGACTCCACCCTCCTCGCTACTCCCCCACCCCTCCCTCCCCTCCACCTCCCACTAGCACGGAGAGTTTCATCCAACCGCATGTACCATGGCGTGGCGAGCACAATTTTTTTTTTTAGATCGAGGGACGGGAGGGGGGAGGGCGAGACCGTACGGGCTGGGAGGGTGAGGGCGGTAGTTTAAAACAAAAGTTGAGTACGGTGGGTCGCGGTAAGAAGCGAGGGGGTGGGACGAGTGAGTATAACACACCACTGCGCGACCTAGAACCACGTACGGTTCAAAACTCTACACGACGTTGCGTTTCATAAGTTGAAAAAAAAAATCTATAAAAATATTTAGGAAGCTATCTTATAACATCATTCATTTTATTTTTTAAAGTTTAAGATTACTTGTTATTTAAAATATGAGTTAAAATATTCGTTTCTGATGAATTAAAAAACAACAACATTAGTTTTGATGCTATTCAATACTAAAGTTGAAATTCTGTTTTTTACTTTATTTTATATTGAAACATCATTTATTTATAATTTAAAAAATTAAGCTTACGTATTATACTTAAAATAGGAGTTCAATCTATCTTTACTGGTCATCGTGTAATACCATGTATGTAATGTTTTAAATTTAAAAAAAAAAAATTACGATTTTCTTTCTATCAAGTTATTTTGTTTTGTTAAGAATCAAGTTGATGATGATTTAATCTCAAATTAAATAAAGCCCAGGTTATCGAGATCCCTGTGTTAAATGTACATCAATCAGTTCGGTTTGTCGCATTGGACCAAAGGTGATTTCATTCTTAATTCTGATAAACCATGAAGCATATAACTCATTACTCACGTACATGCTAAGAAAACTATAAAATATTGTTAACAGTGAACTCTAGGTTGAGGGAAGACAGATTTAAAGACAATATAAGAAATAATGCACATGTATATAGGGCCTACTGTCTGCTTTCAACTGTTTTCATGCAGGCATATATATATATATATATATATATATATATATATATATATATATATATATATATATATATATATATATATATTGTTTTGATGAAAAGTGTTATTTCAAATACCCCAACAAAACGTAAAAAAAAGTAATTTTATCTTTAAACGATCTTAAAAAGGATATGAATATTTAAATACTCATGAGATATAAAAATTCAAAATTTCACATGAAATGTAAGCTCTTTAAATATCCATGCCCAGCCCATACGATTCCCTTTTACGGAGAAAAAAATAGATGATCGTGAAATGGGAAAAAAAATGAATATATAAGTATTATTAAAACATCCCAGTGAAATAAACTGGTATTTCCCAATGTCATTTAGATTGTGAGAAGACATTATAGTTCCTTTTTATGGTCTATTCTGCAATTGCTTTACATACTAGACATTACTTCTATTTTACCACGGTTGGCACAAAAGCAAGACCCGGTTCTAATGTTGCATCAAAGGAATACATTGGTACAAAAATGATGATGTAATGATATAGATCTTAAATGTGGCGTAGTGTTTTGTACAGGTAAGATAAAATTTCTGATTGAATTCTGAGGCAAGGAACTAAGGTCAAAACGACACTCTTGTTTTATGGATGTTCATTTATTTTAAAAAAGTGTTTATATATATATATATATATATATATATATATATATATATATATATATATATATATATATATATAAATATATATGTGACGAGCGAACATTTATCCTGCCGACAACGCCAATTGTAACGAGCCAACAGTTACCATGCTCGCAACGCCACATGTAATGAGACCTAATTGCCTGTAGTGCCACGTGTTAACGAGTTTAACCACTCATTCTAGACAACATTGACCACAGTATAGATACTCAAGATGCAGGTTCGCTATTGATCCTTTATTACATGAATCAAGAAATGCTTCATAATAACACAATAAATCAACAGGAATGCTTCTCAATAATAGTCTGAATCAACTGACCCCTAACAGTCCTTCACTAGGCTTCATATAACTGAATCCACATGTCTATAATCCTTCTTAACACAATACGGCTAACCCGTTCTATAACCGACTTGACATAGTCACACAGACTGACTGATCTAAGCGAGCGATGAAAGAGGTAAGAGCCTCGAAACGGGAAGAGAGAGGACGAGTTCTGCCGTCCCCCCCTATTTATGCCTTGAAATCGTAGTCGTACTTGTCTCCATTTCCGTAATCGATACTTGTAATCGATGTATCCGAATACTAATGTCGCAGTTTCTGACGTACCGTCCGATTCACTAAAACATCTGCGTCCCATCCATCAAAGTTGACAGCTCGTCTGAAACTTCTCGTACCGTTTCCCAAAATAGCACGCGTTGGCTTTGAGATTGTTATCAGACCGATCCAATAAGCCACCTGTTATGGTTGCGTCAGATTTCATACTGCGTCGCGGCTTCTCGTTCGTTATCATTTGTAACTGGTAGTTAGGCCTACCCCAGTTACATCCACCCCTGCTTTTTTTGTGTGTTTTCAACCACAAACAACGCCTGGCAGGTGCACTCCTCCAAAGTCAATCGCACAGTCGTAAAAAAAATTTATTGTTCCACTCACTGTCCACGACGTTCCATTCGTATACGATTGACAGTTATACCTATTTCACATATCAACTGTGTCTACATCATCTTCCTGAGACACAAAACAGTTCTAGAATTCACATCCACCCTTTCCATTTGGTGCCTTCACCAGTTCACTTCTATAGCTCTTTGAACAGTCTGTTTTCATACCAGCGCGACCATGAAAGAATTGATGGTTGCTGACAAAAAATTTCGTATTCCTTCTGTTCCTTAAACTTCTCCGCGGACCACTTATCTGATGGTCTACTGTCTCTCTGCTTCTGGAGGGACCGGGATCCTCATTGTTGCCGGTATCCTCCCCTTGCGTATCGCGGTTGTTCTGTTGATGGTGATATGGTTCCGGAATGGGTATGTGAATTTCCGTTATAACTTCCGGTTCCCTAATTGTCTTGGGTTTCTCTGTGTGTAACTGCTCTTCTTGCCTATTCCAATATTTCTTTAATTGAGCAATATTCGCCCACCGATCCGGTTTGGCGTGATCGATGGGTCTTATCTTAAAGGGGCCACCTGCTGCTTTAGGCATCTCCACGACTTGCCATATCTCCTGTCCCCAGAGATCGTGGATTTTGTTTCTGCCTAACGGGTGGCTACGCAGTAATACCCTGTCATTCAGTTTGAGTGGCGGGTCCTTCGTCTGTATCGGCGGTTCCCTTCGCCGAGATTCATGTTCTAGTCTTTCCTGTACTACCCTGTACATTTCTCTAATTCTTCTCATATGTTCATTCACATATTCCAGTGCGGTGTATGAGCCAGTCATACTCTCCCTTTTTCCTAGGAACAAATCAAGAGGGAGTCGAGCCTCTCGTCCGAACAGCAACATGTATGGCGTAAAGCCGGTTGTGGCATGGGGTGTGCAGTTGTATAGATATACCAACTCTGGGAGAAAATCAGGCCAACGTTTTTTCTGTTCAGGTTCTAGCGTACGCAGCAAATCATGCATGCTGCGGTTGAACCGTTCACACTGTCCGTTTCCCTTCGGATTAAATGTGGTTGTTCTAGATTTGTTGATCCCGTAGTGGCTGCACAGTTGGTTAATTACTTCTGACTCGAAAGCCCTTCCTTGGTCAGAGTGTAATTGTCTTGGTATGCCATATTTGATGAACCAATGTTCTAATAAGACCTTTGCCACTGTTTTGGCAGTCTGATCTCGTGTGGGCACCGCCACAGTCCATTTGGTGAATACATCAGTCATTACCAACACATGTTCCGTCCCATCCGATGATTGCTCCAACGACGTAAAGTCCATAGCCACAATCTCTAGTGGTTTTGTCGCCAGTAGGTGTCCTGATGGCTGTCTCATTTTGACAACTGGCATTTTCGCATGCTGACACCTCACACAAGCCTCACAATGGCGTTTGACCTCCATTTCCATATTGGGCCAGTAACACCTCCGTCGTAATATTTTGTGCGTCCTGTCCTGACCCTGGTGTCCTGCCCTGTCATGTGCCAACCTTAGCACTTCTTCTCGTAATTGTCCCGGCACCACCACCTGGTGTATTGTGCCATCAATTTGGTCATGAATTCTCCGCATGAGAACACCATCCTTTATACTGAGACGGTTCCACTGACTCAGTATTTTCTTTGTTTCTCGACCAAATTGTTCTCTTTCCCTTCTTCCTGGGAATTTTTGTTCCTGGACGTATTTCAATAGCGGTTGTAAGCCACTATCCGTTCTCTGGGCATCTCTTATCTTTTTGTGATTAAGGCAAATAAAATCACCAATGTCCATATGTCCGGGCTCTGTGGAAATGTGCTCCACCCCGGTCTGTCCGTTCTGCATCACTTGTACCCCATGAGGGATATCTGTTGACGCTCTGACCTCACATATTCCTGTCAGCGTTTCTTCCTCATCACCCGGTCTCTCGTAAGGATTCCTTGATAAGGCGTCCGCATTGACCTTGGACCGCCCCGGGCGATGTTTTCTCTCTAGGTCAACGAGTGCCAATTCTGCTGCCCATCGCTGTTCGATGGATCCCAGCCTTGCTGTACTTTGAAGTTCTTTTTCAATATCGGATAATTTCTCTTCAAGTCTTGTTTGAGACTCTTTCATTTCTTCTAGTTTGCCAACACTGTTCTGTTGTCTACTATTTTTATTTACTTCTTCCGATAACAGACACTTTAAAGATGAACATTTCTCCTGTGCTTTTAATTTGCATGAACTTTCCCTATCCAGTTTCCTGGTTAGACTTTGAATTCCTTTATTAAGTCTACCAATTTTCTTCTTATCATCATTTTTCTCTACCAACAAATTGTTCACTTGAAACTGTTCAACATTCAAGTTCATTTCACAGTTCATTTTTTCCATTAGTTGTGTTTTGCCTTTCTTTTTCTCCTTACTGTGTTTCTTTGTCATTTTGTTTACTAAGTCATTACCTCGCCGCTCTGTAGCCTTGACCTGCCGTACAGAGGGCGATCGTTTCACCGGACAGTACCGTGCCATATGTCCGGGTTGTGAACAAGACAAACAAATTGGTCGACCGTCGGCCGTCCATTGGAGTGATGGCTTGGCAGGACGCGGCCGTCCAACCCGTCCCTGTTTTGTACCGTTCTTTTCCTGATTCTCAGCTGTTGACCTGCTTTCCAACCACTTCAAGCGTTGGTCAACCTTCTCTAGGTGGGCCAACAGTTGAGCCATCATGGTCTCCATCGTGTCGGCCCCTGTGGGTGGGGATTGTCTCTGTTCAGGCACAGAGACTTTGTCCACCGAACAGTTCGATTGGTCCTCATCCTCGGACCTGCGGATCGCTGAGTTCCTGACCTGAAGGAAGGTCAACTGCGGGTCTTTGTGGACCTCCTCTTTCAACTCTCTCCTTAAGATCGGGGTTGCTAGCCCCTCGATGAAATGGTCCCTCAGTAGGCGTACATCAATGTCCGGTGATTTGCCCTTTACCAAATCAAAGGCCCTGTTCATCCTGTGTGAGTACTCCATCACACTCTCCGCCATTCTCTGCTTTAAGCCCACGAATCCCGATAGCAGTTGCACTCCCGACCGTCTCTCCCCAAAGGTCTCCATAATCAGATCTAGCACCTTATCTGGATCTGATTGGACGGTCCTATCGTGGCACTTAACCTCTGCCCTAACCGTTTCACCTATACTGCCCATCAGCAGTCTTAATCTTTCCTCTGGTGACATATGTCTCGAGGCCCAGGCCGCTTTGACCTCTTCACTGAACCTGTTGGTTAAAGTTGGATCTCCGTCCCCGTAAAATTTGTTAATATGGGACTCTCTGGGTAGGACCACTATATGGGTCTGCTTCTCGTCCAGAGTAGACATTTTCTTCCTTAAGTACTAAAAAAAAAGAGTTCTTTCTTACCGTGTGTGTATGAAATTTTTTTTTTTTCTCGTTCCTCAATTTTCACAGTTCCTGAATGTCCGAATTCACACACACACTAAACACAGTTATGCACAAGGTTGACTATAGGTGCCTTAAACGGCAAGTCTAGTTGAATTCACCCTGATCGCAGCGCCAATTGTGACGAGCGAACATTTATCCTGCCGACAACGCCAATTGTAACGAGCCAACAGTTACCATGCTCGCAACGCCACATGTAATGAGACCTAATTGCCTGTAGTGCCACGTGTTAACGAGTTTAACCACTCATTCTAGACAACATTGACCACAGTATAGATACTCAAGATGCAGGTTCGCTATTGATCCTTTATTACATGAATCAAGAAATGCTTCATAATAACACAATAAATCAACAGGAATGCTTCTCAATAATAGTCTGAATCAACTGACCCCTAACAGTCCTTCACTAGGCTTCATATAACTGAATCCACATGTCTATAATCCTTCTTAACACAATACGGCTAACCCGTTCTATAACCGACTTGACATAGTCACACAGACTGACTGATCTAAGCGAGCGATGAAAGAGGTAAGAGCCTCGAAACGGGAAGAGAGAGGACGAGTTCTGCCGTCCCCCCCTATTTATGCCTTGAAATCGTAGTCGTACTTGTCTCCATTTCCGTAATCGATACTTGTAATCGATGTATCCGAATACTAATGTCGCAGTTTCTGACGTACCGTCCGATTCACTAAAACATCTGCGTCCCATCCATCAAAGTTGACAGCTCGTCTGAAACTTCTCGTACCGTTTCCCAAAATAGCACGCGTTGGCTTTGAGATTGTTATCAGACCGATCCAATAAGCCACCTGTTATGGTTGCGTCAGATTTCATACTGCGTCGCGGCTTCTCGTTCGTTATCATTTGTAACTGGTAGTTAGGCCTACCCCAGTTACATATATATACATGGATTGTAATGTTTCGACAATATTTTAATCATTGATACAGTTATACATAAAGTATCTGATCTTTTTATTACAACTATGAAACCTCGGATGAATGGGCTACCTGTCCTTTAGAATACCTGTCTAAGGCTCTTTAAATTCAATCTATCAATGTATAAAATAGCACGTGTCAGGTCCTTATAATAATGAGTGCCGCCCCCCTCGTTTTAAGGGGACTTAACAAGGCTATTTCTTATCGCCTCTCTAGTAGTTGATCTCCCCTTTTTTTAATGTAGCCGTGCTTCTTTCTATCAGTCTTATTTTCTTTTTTTTCCCCTTCATCTTCAAGACCCCTGTCTTACGAACGAGAACAAACAGCTGATGGGGGTGGATAGGTGGAGTGTGTGAGAGTTACCTTCCCCTTGTCGCACTCTTCACAACCTCGCTTCCTCATTAGTGCGAGTGTTCAAGAAAGGGAAAGAACGCTCACTCAAAAGTCGGGAGAGAGTGAAGATCTTGCCCCTTTTGCGGCGAATCTTCAGTCGGGAGAGAGATACATATCTTCCATGTCAAGCATTTTGACATGTCGGAATCAAAATAACTTTAAGGGGCGCGTAATTCTGCTCTCATCCCACGGCGGAGTTATCTCCCTTTTGTTTTTAACAATGAAAAAAAAATATATAAAGTGTGCAGTAGACATATTTCGGCAAGGGTAATATCAATCTAAGTGAGATGTTAGGTTTAATCAATGTTCCTTCTAACAGGAAAAAACTAGTGTGCAACGTGTAATTTGTGTGCGCGCTGATCTAAATGGCTTATACAAGGAGAAAAGTTGCAACTCAAAACTACTGCGCGGCCGTGCAACCCCGCAGCTTAGAGGGAACATTGGTTAAAATAAATCTGATATTGTGATTTGCCAGATGTATTCTTTAGTAATGTGAGCGAAATAAAGTAACGTTGATCTTCTAGTGTGATGTGTGTATGTGTGGGGAAAGGGAGGGGGTAGGATGGACTGCTAACCCGTAAGTTTCGATTTCGAATCCGGGTTCAAGTCAGTAGACCGTCCCTGAGTCCACCCAGCTTTGATGGGTACCTAACTCACGTTAGGGTAAGTAAAGGCGGCTGGGCATAGGGCTGACCACACTATCACTTAATATGCCGAGGTTACAGAAACAAGTGAACTTTACTTCATTTGCCCTATAAACCGTCAGGTTTGAAAGGGAACTTTTCAACATTGAGTGAATTAATTCAGCGGTTAACTTTTATTAACGCTTGGATGAAAGTGAAGATTGGGGAGTAAAGACTGAGTAAAAGATTTGATTTTAAACTCCCCCCCCTTCCCCCCCCCCCCCCCCCCCCCCCCACCCCCCGGGTTCTTCACAAAAGAACTTTTAAAATGAGAATTGTATACAGGTATTTGTGGAAACTCAAACCCTTCTTGTTTTAGATTCAATGGTATTGATTTTGATATCACTGTAAGCAGGATGTCTCATACACACATATGACCCAGCATATAATACACATAGTTTATTTCAAACACCTATATACAAATTATTTACTTTAACCAACGTCCGCCCTTCCGCCGCTACCCCTCCCCTCTCCAACCAGAAATTTTAATAGCGTCCTATCTAACCCGGAAAGATATGTCTGAATAAAACAATTCACACAAATAACCTATATCATCACATATACCTATATACCATATCTTCACCATAAGTGGAACATATCCCTTAAGAAAGTATAAAATATTTTTAGAAAAGGGCCCACTTGGATTCGCAAAATGGGTGCTTCTGTCCATGGGCATGATCCGATCCCGCCCTTGATATGGGCTAACCCCCACCTTGGTAAAAGGCTGACCCCCACCTTGGTAAAGGCTGACCCCCACCTTGGTAAAGGCTGACCCCCACCTTGGTAAAATGCTGACCCCCACCTTGGTAAAAGGCTGACCCCCACCTTGGTAAAAGGCTGACCCCCACCTTGGTAAAGGCTGACCCCCACCTTGGTAAAAGGCTGACCCCCACCTTGGTATGGGCTGACCCAACTTTGGTATGGGCTGACCCCCACCTTAATATAGGTTCACCCCCACCTTGGTATAGGTTCACCCCCACCTTGGTATGGGCTGACCCCCTCCACCCACTTGGTATGGGCTGACCCCCACCTTGGTATGGGCTGACCCCCTCCCCCCACTTGGTATGGGATGACTCCCACCTTGGTATGGGCTGACCCCCACCTAGGTATGGGCTGACCCCCCCCCCCACTTGGTATGGGCTGACCCCCACCTTGGTATGGGCTGACCCCCTCCACCCACTTGGTATGGGCTGACCCCCACCTTGGTATGGGCTGACCCCCTCCCCCCACTTGGTATGGGATGACTCCCACCTTGGTATGGGCTGACCCCCACCTAGGTATGGGCTGACCCCCTCCTTGGTATGGGATGACCCCCACCTTAGTATGGGCTGACCCAACTTTGGTATGGGCTGACCCCCACCTTGGTAAAGGCTGACCCCCATCTTGGTAAAGGCTGACCCCCATCTTGGTATGGGCTGACCCCCACCTTGGTATGGTCTGAACCACACTTGGTATTGGCTGACCCCTATCTTGGTAAAGGCTGACCCCCACCTTGGTATGGATTGACCCCCACCTTGGTATGGGCTGACCCCCACCCGGGTATGGGCTGACCCCCCCCCCCCCACTAGGTATTGGTTGACCCCCATCATGGAATGGGCTGACCCCCACCTTGGTAAAACGCTGACCCCCACCTTGGTATGGGCTGACCCCCATCTTGGAATGGGCTGACCCCCCCCCCCCCCCACTAGGTATGGGTTGACCCCCCCTTGGTAAATTGCTGACCCCCACCTTGGTATGAGGTGACCCCCACCTTGGTATGGTCTGACCCCCGCCTTGGGATACACACCATTTTTCACATACCCGTACAGTATCAAGCTATCCAGACTAAACTACAAACGTCTTATCATAGCCGCCATGTTATGTCTAAGAATACTTGTTTCACAAAGCTCACGATGAATCCAACGTTTCCTTTCTTTACTTAGGGGGAAGGCTCGATTTTCATCAAATTTTGACGCGAATTCGGCAACACATATATTAGCAGTATAACAACCCACGGACGGTAAACGGAAAATTTTCTACTAAACATATCTCTACCACTTGTCAATCTAGAACCAGTTCCAGGAAGAATACTTGATGAATTCCACCAGCTAATATTTTCTACATATCTTCGTGACAGCAGTTACTGAACTACAGACTTAAATAATCGAGTACTATGGATCATCATCATCGTTTCGTGAACAAGACACATGATACAGATGAAGTAAATCTCATCTGTTTCAATAACCTCGGCATACAAGGCGATAGTCTGGTCAGAACTATGTCTAGACGTCTTAGTCAGGTACCCATAGAGTTTCATTGACCGGAGCTCTGAACTCGGGAGTTTCGGGCGAGCAGTCGTAAGCTCCACCGCACGACCACGCCGAGTATTATAGATACTGCAATCGGTTTGTCTAAGGAAGCCAGTTTAAATGATACGTTGAAATATTTTTTTTTCAGAATAGACAACATTTGATTACAGTTCAATAATATAAGGTTAATACATAAAAAATATTATGTGATGGACATAAAAATTGTTTCCGAAGGTATGTTTTAACAGAAAGCAACTGATCAGCAAGACGATTTTAATTATATAGATATTTAATATAATGACTTATCACTTTAATAGCTTTAGGTTGCCTAAGGAAAATAGTGCGTTGCTTTAAAATGTGTTAATTACTTCCCATTTGTTAATTTTTATTACCAAGGGAAGCAACCAATTGATACGTTTCTATAAATGATTTATTTAAAAACAGGAAAACTAAATTGAGAATCAATTCTTTTTATTCCAATTAAACACGGAACTTAAAAATCTCTTTTTATAGATCTGAGATCAACGTACACGGCTCATGCTAGATTTACTATTTCACTCTAGTTAAAATAGAAAAGTATTAGCTGTATGAAATGTATAATTTGTAAACACGAAAATATTCTCAATAATTAGCACTTTACAAGTTGTTTCGGTAACAAAAAATTTTACATTGCTTTCGAAATAAACAATACGAGTGTGACGTCATTTATGGATGACCCCATGGGTGGCTACAGTGTGAACTTTTGACTCCGCAGCACACTAAACTAAGCAGTGAAGAGAAACCTAGTTTGCACACCTTATTTTAATCTAGTTCTTATGCCATTTTATTTCTCTTTGATTATTATATATGCAATTGATGTTCATTGTTCATGTCTTTGATGCTATGTAAAATCTATCAAATATATTATTATTACTGATTTAAATGTTTAAAACAATTGAATTAATAAAAATAAAAAAATCTACCCCCTCCTCTCTCCCCCTCTATCCAATTTACCCCCAGACATGATAACCCCACAATCCCTTTAACTGTTCCAACGACCCCACCACCCACCGCAACATTAATATCCAGAACTTATTTAAAGTTCTAAATCTTGTCTCTTTCCCCTCATCTTTCACACTGCAACCTTTTGAAAACTCAATGCGACCACTACAACACCCTTTCAACTAGTCAACTTAAGTTGTTTCCCTACATAGAAAATGCTTCACTGTCCCATTGACCCTCTCTGAAAAATTTCCTTTCCTCTCCCCACCCAGACTTCTGACACTTTCATTTGACCTTCACCCCTTTTACTGTCATCCTTTGCAATTTTTTTTTATAATCAAATACATGACATCATGTAAATATTCATTATGTACATTTGCAAAACCTTTCGTTTTCATTTGGTGTTCAAAATTATGTTAAAAAATTTGATGTTGATGTACTTGTTTTAATTGCAAATAAAAGTATTAAAAAAAAAAAAAAAAAAAAAAAAAAAAAAAAAAAAAAAATCGAAATAAACAAGTAAATGAGGAATGTCATTATTGTTATTGATTAACGTCATTAAACGGTGGTGCTAATCTTGTATTCATATTTTTAAAAAAAAACCAAGCTCTATAGGATGGTCTCCTAATAGGACTTGAAAGTTTAAGGGTCAAGTTATTCAATGGAAATGCCTACTGATGTAACAGTGACTTTGGATTTATTTCATATTCTACTTATTTAAACTTGTGTGTATTTCCATTTGGAACCTTGTGTGTGTGTGTTATTCTTTTTCTTCACATTTTATACATTGTAAGTACTTTTTTTTTATTTCTTGTGTGTGTTGCCTGGCCACGGGTGGGCCTCACGCACAACTATGTCGGAAAAATACATCAAACGGCTATTCCTGCCTATGTTTGGCTTGGCAGGACATGCGCCAAAAACTCTAGAGACTTTCATAGAAGAGGGTTTTTCTTTAGCTACCCTCACAGCTGACGAACTAAAAAGAGAGCTATGTATGTTATGTAGCCTATCACCAGCTGAATTTGAAGGTCTGTATAACTACGGGACACTGCGTAAATGGTATGTCACCATTAGATCAAAGGAACTATATGAGAAAATGCACCTAAAAGAATTTCACAGAGATTTGCCACCTGGGGTAACATCCAGATACAGAGTGCAGAGAATATCAATAACCCACGCAGATAAATCTGGGCAAAGGGGCATGCTGAAATGGCTGCCTTCCAAGACAAGCGACGATGATATAATGGCGATTCTGAAATCTATAAGCAGTCAGGACTCAACACCAACATTTAAGAGAATAGACCAATCAAATGTGGTCCAATTCACCATCTCTCTGGAAAAAGAAGATGTGGAGAGTGTCCCACACTATATTATACTTACAAATGAGGCCAACAAAGAAAGCAGAGTCCTTATAATCCTCAATGGGAGGAGGGTGCAATGTTGCCACTGCAACACAGACAGGCACCTGCCTAAAATGTGTGAGCATTTGAGGACTCGCGCTCTTGACGGCGTCCAGCTAGTAGATGGACAGTAAAGGGCAATTGAGCCTTGGGATGCAAATGATAAAGAAGAAGTTAGGGAGCATCTAAGTAACAATAGAAATTTCTTAAAGCATTGGGACAGTTATGATGTTGACGGAGAAAGACAAAATGAAATGCTTAGAGAAGCAAGGCATAGAGAGGTAGAAGATGCCTTTGGAGTAGATGGCCAAACTGAAGCACATCATACTACTGCAGCATCACAGCAAGTTAACGAAAGCGTAGCAGAAACCACCATAGAGGCAGAAGCCATGGAGACAATAGCGACCAGAAATTCCATAGTAACAGGGTCTCAAAAAGATGGGGATCAAGAAAATTTGGAGGCAGTCGACGAAACAATAAATGATATTCTTCAAGATAACACTAGTTCAGAAAACATAACGAAACCGCTAAAGGAAATTAAAATCTCACAAAGTATATCAGCAACAAAGGTATCAGGTCAACTGTCATATAGTCAAGCAATCAGTTCAAGTAAAAAACAATTACCTACAGTAAAGCCACCTCAAAGGGCCGTGACCAGGGCCCAACGGGATAGCAAACCAGCGGCTGGAAAGTTTGGCGTTAAAAGACCACCACCATCCAGCCCTCTAGAAACAGATGTTCGAAAGAAAACCCCAAATAAGTCATGCTAACTCTGGCAACATTAAACATCAGGGGGGCTAGGGACAAAACACATTATATAAACAACATAATAAATAAACACTATATTGACATCTTACTTTTATAGGAAACTATCATTGGAACTACAGAAGAGGCAAATAAACTAGATGCATATATCGGTATTAAAAACTCACTGCACAGTACCGGTTCCAACTGCAGAGGAACCAGTATACTTTGTACATCAGGCAAACACAAAATTAAAAGTACATACACGGATAAACAGGGCAGGATAGCATGCATCACATTGGATATTGACAAAACAGAAATAACAATCATCAATTTCAAATTACGAAACATGGCAGATATTAAAATGATATTGGCCTCCGGCAGGGGACGGCAACCTGCGGCTCGCGAGCCGCATGCGGCTCCTTTGATGTCAAGATGTGGCTCTCCAGTTTCATGCACATTAATTATATATATTATTTTATTTTTAAAACATTAAAAATATAATGAATATAAATAACTTTAAACATTATAAAAACACTCATCAGAGAACAATGAGTAGGTGCGTTAGAAAGTATACTGACCGCAGCTTGGGCACCAGGCCTAGTCGTACAGCCGTTGACGACGGTTCCATTCTTGCCACAGCCCAAGTGCCGACTTTTTAAAAATATCGTTACATGGGGAATGTTATTTTATTCAAAATGCATTTCTCTATCCGTCAGTAATCATTAATTTGACGTGAGTGACGTAGTTTGTTTTGGTTATTAGCTTCCTACTGTTGAGCCGGGTACTGGACGGTGGGGTACGAGTTTACCCTGCGTTCAGAGGTGTGGACGCCTGGTAAGAACCAAAGGACAAAAGCGACCGGTACACGGCAATCAAACCGATATCCAAGCCAATAAGTCGGAGTTTGTCGTGTTGAGGCTGCCTGATAAGTTAGTTATTGGCTTGTAAAGTGGATTGGGATAGTCCTATAGTTTTATTATTTGATTACTAATTTCATCATCGCAGAGCTAGATAAAATTCTTTAACATGCTTTGTGCGAAATATTAATATTTTTTTAAATATAAATATTGTTTCATATTTAAAGCTATTTATTTCAAATAAAAAATCAAATGTATATGTCTAATCCTAATCAAATGATAAATATTGAAATATAAATGTTAGTGGCTCTTTAAAACTGGGAACGTTCGTAAATAGTAACTTTTAGCTTATCCGACTCAAAAGGTTGCCGACCCATGGCCTATGGGCCTACGCCTTACGACGGTGATACGACAATTTAACTACAATCTGAGAAAGCCATAAAAGACTTCGATAAAGCCAGTAGCGGAAAAATCAGCACCGACAAATCGAAGGTTATGAGAGCAGGACGATGGGGAGACAAAGACGACTACAATACAGACCACATTGCTGTCCACTAATTAACACCACATTGCTTTCTACTAATCCATCACATTGCTGTCCACTAATCCACACCACATTGCTGTCCATTAATCCACACCACATTGCTGTGTACTAATCCACACCACATTCCTGTCCACTAATCCACACCACATTGCTGTCCACTTTTCCAACCCACATTGATGTCCACTTATCCACACATAATTGCTGTCCTTTAGTACACTCACCGCCCCATTGGAACCCACCTTGTACAACCAACCAGTCGAGGGTCACTAATGTCGAGAACCTATTCCTGACGTGATAACAAAATTGGATCCACAGCACCCATTGTTTTGCTGGGAATCGAATAAGGCTGGCACAACCGATAGAGCCAAATTAAAATAGTCGGATTGAATCGAAATGTGAATAAATCGAAGTGAAAAATACAATTACTTGCTGAGTTTTGTTGCAAATTGGAAAAAAAATACCCATTTCATTTTTTAACAAAATATGCGATATTTCATTTACTTTTAAAATCCCCACAAGAATAGGCAGTAAAAATGCATAATATTGACACCAGCTAATATTTTCTCTATATCTTCGCGACAGCAGTTACTGTACTACAGACTTAAATAATTGAGTACTGTGGATCATCATCATCTTTTCGTGAACAAGACACATGATGCAGATGAAGTAGATTTCATCTGTTTCAATAACCTCGGCATACAAGGCGATAGTCTGGTCAGAACTATGTCCAGACGTCTTAGTCAGGTACCCATCAGAGTTAGGTTCACTCGAGCTCTGAACTCGGGAGTATCGGGCGAGCAGTCGTAAGCTCTACCGCACGACCACGCCGAGTATTATAGATAACTGCAATCGCTTTGACTAAGGAAGCCAGTTTAAATTATACGTTGACATTTTTTTTTTCAGAATATACAACATTTGATTACAGTTTAATAATATAAGGTTAATACATAAAAAATATTATGTGATGGACATAAAACTTGTTTCCGAAGGTATGTTTTAACAGAAAGCAACTGCTTCAACAAGACGCTTTTAATTATATAGATATATAATATAATGACTTATAACTATCACTTTAATAGCTTTAGGTTGCCGAAGGAAAATATTGCGTTGCTTTGAAATGTATTATTTGTGTCAATTACTTCCCATTTTTTAAATTTTTATTACAAAGGGAAGCAACCGATCAATATGTTTTCTTTAGTGATTTATTTAAAAACAGGAAAAACATATTGGAAATCAATTATTTTTATTCCAATTAAACATGAAACTTAAAAATCTCTTATCATAGATCTAAGAACAACGTACAATGCTCATGGTAGAATTACTATTTTACTCTAGTTAAAATAGAAAAGTATTAGCTGTATGAAATGTATAATTTATAAATAGGAAAATACTCTGATTAAAAAGTGGTAGATAATAAATAGTATCAAAAATTGAATATATTTTATTTTTAAATGAAATTTATTTGCTGTCAACTTTTCCACACTACATTGCTATCCACTTATCCACACCACATTGCTGTCCACTAATGCTCACCACATTGCTGTCCACTAATCCAACCCACATTGCTCTCCACTTATCCACACAGAATTGCTGTGCTGTAGTCCACCCACCGCCCCATTGGAACCCACCCTGTACAACCAACCAGTCGAGGGTCACTAATGTCAACAACCTATCCCAGACGTGATAACAAAATTGGATCCATGGCGCCCATTGTTTTGCTGGGAATCGAATAAGGCTGGCACAACCGATAGAGCCAAATTAAAATAAGCCGGATCGAATCGAAATGTAAAGAAATCGAAGTGAAAAATACAATTACCTGTTGAATTTTGTTGTAAATTGAAAAAAAAAAACATTTTATTTTTGAACAAAATATATTTGATTTTGTATATGTAATATAAAAGGTAGGAGAAAGGCCTGTGACAAGTTTATATCGTGAACCCAGTCACACAAAAGGTTGTGACAATATGGGTCATTATTCTGGATCATCTTTATGAGCAATATACCTTGGAGTCAAATCAACTTCGACGCTCACAAAGGCATATATAAACACTTGCTATCCAAACTAGATATTTGGAATACCAATAAGAAGATAAACCGACTATTCAATAGACGGGTTCAAAAACAATATCACTGACAGTAACAGATCTATAATAGATTTTTATCGACTATAGTAAAAAAAATCATCGACATTGATCTATTTGAAGTCATAGATAATCCCAAAGCCCCTCGACACAAATAGAAAACAAGAATGAATGGGAATAGTGATGTAAAGGGGAAGTAAGACAACACTAGACTACAAAAAATAAGTCGACAACCGCGCGACTAATGTATAGGTTTGGGGAGAGAACTAATAAAGAGGAATGCGCAATGAGCGAGAAGGGCAACGGAGCGAGATGAAAATGTGTCAGGAAAATGGATAAGGGATGGAACTCTGCTGAATCTAGGGGCAAGGAAAAGTCGACAAATAACAAGATACATCATTGACTTCGTCGGTGAGGAATTAATCTCGAAACCAATGTGTGAGTTGAAATCATTTTATACGAGATTATTGACGGGTCGAGGGTAATAAATCATGAACAGGGTGCTAGTTCTTGGTTAGTTGTTTTTTTTTTCTTTAGAACTTATAAAGTAATGTGAAGTGTGTGGTATCATCAGGTGACTGGAAGAGCTGAATGATAAAAGGGAAGTAAAGGGGAATTATGTATCAAGAGGTTCTGAAGGGGTGGCGATACTTTAGCTTCTATTCAATTACTGATAATTTTCGTCGTAAAGGATACAGGCAAGTAGATTAAATATAGTAGAAGGTGTTTTAATCGAAACTGAAGTTTGATGCTTTTATTTGGGGAGAAAATGTGAGGTGTTACACGGACGATAAAACGTACTTAAACTGTGAGTAAAAACGATCGTTATGTATTGTATTGTGGAGGTATGTTCAATGGCGTAGCTAAGGGTGGGCGGGTGGAGCGGGCACCCCAGGTTCTATACATACGTGGAGGCACCAAACGAGGTAGGGGAAAAAAGGTCATTCTGAGCTGTATTTCTTGAGTGTATACAGTCGATATTAAGAAAATAAACTGATGCTTAACTTTAAAGACTGATTGAACTGTTTTCTACATTAGTTGTGTGATACCATAATAAAAACCGTTAAGAGACATGGCATGGTAGAAAAGCGCCCCCAACCTGTTCAGAGGAGGCAAGATTTCGTCAATCGTTAATAGCTATATAAAAATGAAAAGAGGTAATGGTTTGCTACACCTAGGGAACTAAAGGTAAAACAGTATAACCGCACCCTGATTTGTTTTATATTTACACTACATTTTAACATTCATATAATATATGTATGTATGTATGTATGTGTGTATTTTACAGCAGATACCTGATGCTCACTTCATGAAAGCTGACCCCCACCCCCACCATCTATCCTTAACCCTCTATGCGCGAGGTGGTTAAGGCCTACGTTATCACCTCAATTTCTCCAACCTTACTCCAGCCACTCTAGCTCTTAGAGCCGGCACTTGGGCTATCGTATAAAAAGACAAGTACTTTGTATTCACCCCATCACCCGGGCGAGAGAGTACATCTAGGACTGTGTGGGATGGAAGTTTCTGGTTAACACAGGCCGGGTAACAGGTGCCGAGGTGATTCTCTGGCTTCAGGTGAGGGAGGAATCAAAGAGATGTCTGAGAGTAAATGCAACACCTGAATTTTTTTTTTTTTTTTTTTTTTAGTTTGGAACTGGCTTTAAAATAAAAGTCGTGTTTCTTTGGTTTTTAATTCGTTTTGGTGTGAATGTTTTCTTTTCTAGATGTTTTTTTTAAAACGTTAATCCGTGTTTTAAAGGTTGTTTGTTCACCTGTTAGGTGATATGCTCACTACCTTAGGGAATGGGTTTCCTGTGGTAAGGTCTGACTTTTAAAAGTTTTAGCATTGAACTTTAGTACTAGTACTAATAGGTAAAGAGGGTTGGGGGATATAAAATAAATTTTACAATTTTTACTGGCGTATGTGTAGAATTGATTTGCGGATTTTCGCGTTTATTCAAAAGTATATTTTTCTGGGTTATAAATTATGAGCACCTCACGTCATGAACACCTCACATTGCGAACGCCTCACGTTACGAATACCTCACGTTTCGAACAACTTTTGCTGCGATCAACTTTTGCTACGAAATGCTACGAACACATCATGTTATGGACATGTTACGAACAGTTACGAACACTTGATGTTACGAGTACCTCGTTTTACGAACACCCGAGCCACAAACTCTCTAACAAATAAATCTCGGTATTTTTAACAAGCATTTCTACTACAAGATTTTTTTTGTAAAAAGGTATTCAATATTTCTTTTAATGTAAACTTTAAAATTTTAAACTGCAAAGCCATTGAGTTTTGTTTTGTTTACTGTTTACGTACTGGAATAAAAAATAAAGCCTGCAACTTATGAAGGTTTCTCTGAATTGTATGAAAACTATCACAGTAAAAATAATGAAAAATGTTTTATTAAAATGATGACGGTTTTACCCAACTTGGTGAGCTGTACTCAACGGCAGAACAAACTGAGTGAGTGCAGAGAAGTTGAGGGGTGGGGGGGGGGGGGGGGGAGGGGGGTCGAGAAGACTACAAAAGTGTCTGTTCTACATACACTTCGTACCAACGGCGAAAATGAAGGGTAGATCAAGTAGGGTGTGTGGGACTGTAACTACGTGGGGGAGGGGTGAGGCTTTGGAGGAACAGGGTGGTGGGGGTGAGTCTGTTGAAGAAGGGGGTGGGGGTGGGGGGGGCGTGGGTTCGAGTGCGGACATCGATGTAGTCAAGTTGTTAGGTGTAGGGTCGGTTAGTACTGGGTGAATCAGGTACAGATGTCTTCTTTATATCGAGTTGTCGAGAGTTGATGGTAGTGCTACAGGATGGGGTGAGTTGTGAAATACAGACAGATTTATGTGAGGTTATCGGTATATTTATATTTGTTAAATCATCGCTTTTCTTACTTAAGATGTTTGTCACGAGTATATCTATGAGCAGGGGTGGACTGGCCCGCCAGTCTACCGGGACAAATCCCGGTGGGCCCCAAGAAGAAATCTCAGTGGGCCCCTTAGGCAAAAATCTTGGTGGGCCCCTCAAGAAATCTCGCTGGGCCCCTCAAGAAATCTCGCTGGGCCCACAGGGAAAAACATCCTTATGGGCCCCCAAAAATAGTGTTGTAGAAATAGTCCAACTAATGTTTTGATTTTTAAAAAATGTGTAAGTATTTCTAAATTTTACCATTCACATTCTTTCATACCAATGCTTACAATTCTATTTGATGTGAAAAAAAAATGCAAAATGCAAAACTCAAATCATGGTTGGGGGTCTCTTTAAAAAATTTCCTGAACAACTTGGACACAGCTATTTTACCCCTTTCTTATGAGAATAACTAGTTAAAGTGTAGAAGACTTTTTTTAGTTTCAAATATCTAAATAATTTAAACATATTATTTCCTTGTTGTATATAGATCTAGGTCGCGTCTATTGATTCTTGGGAGCAAACACAGTATAACCCATTTACTTTGTAAAGGGAAGTAAGTGTGGGGGGATGAGTTCTCTCCGTTCTCTCTCTGTTCTCTCAGACTTCTCTCCGCCTTGACGTAAAGGATTCGTCAAAACCGGAAGTACCCAAGTCGTCTGTGGCGCTGCTGATGAGTGGTATGAGGCGGGGGTGGGGAGGTGAGACAGACGTCTGGTGTTCCGGACAAAACCACACCAGTTGTCGGCTGGTGTAGTTGTGTGTTTTTTCCCCCGCGGTAGCTTAGGGTTGAGGCCAGGGTTTGCTTTAGGATGTAGCGTGCCAGTGTGTACTCACAACAATTTTTAGTACGCTCCGATATATGGGGAGAGAATAGAGAGTAAGAGGATTTTTGTCTTTTTGCTGCATCGATAAATCCCTAAATTTTAAACAGGTACATATTTGAAACTTTTGGAATAACTATCAATCATATAACATTAGATACTTTTTAAACCATCATATTGGCCCACCTAATTAATTATAGTTTGTATGATATGATATATTATGTTTTATATTTTATTAACTTTAATCTAATATCCCCTAACAAATGTTCCCTTTAAGCTGCGCGGTTGCGCGGCCGCGCAGTAGTCTTGAACCTGCCTCAGAGTCTTTTTGTAAAATAGAAATATTCTTGTATAAGAAAGAACACCGTTCACACAAAATATACGTTGCACTCAAGCTTTTTTCCCCTTAGTGGGAAAGTTGCTCCTAATAGAGTAGAAAACTATCACATTAGCATAATTTCAAACAATGATTTCCTCCAAACTTTAAAAAAAAAAAATAAACGAATTGGTTAACTTTCAACGATATTTTTTTTAAAGAAATTTAACAACGAAAATGTTTTTCCCGCCCTGTACTATTTCACCATTTCTCATCCGCCACCAAACAGAAGCGCCAGACGACCTACGGTGCACAGCAGACGATGGAACACGACCCCAAGATGGCCGCCTGATGACCTTTTGAACGGCTCCTTATCATTTTGTGATACATGAAAGGCGCGGCGGTATAGACAGGGTCGGCAACTCTAGGATTGCGCATTCGTTGCCTGTCAATATGAAATATTGCTATGTCTTCTGGAGACTAGGGGGGGGGGTGGTTTGAGTGTGGGGGTGGGGGTGTTAATTATGATGAGAGGTATTGTCATGTCAGGACGAACCGAGTGAGACAAAGTAGTGTGGTGGACTCCGAGACATACTGTCTCTGTCATTACGTCTGCTGAAGTTTGTATTTCGGTACTTCAGATGATTGAAAAGTTTCAGTTCAGTCTTAGAAAAAAATGGACATATGTTTCTACAAGTGGGGTGGGGTGGGGGGTGAGAAGTTTATATTTTTCTAGGGCTAGGGGAAGGGTGATTTTAAATCATCTACTGTTTATTAATGATGTTATTTTAGAAAAATAATACTTAAGTGTTCTGTTTATACAATTAATTCTTAAAGTAGGTTTCATAATAGTATTCGAAATTTAAAATTAAGAATACCATATTCTGCAACCAATCTAATATAGGATCTTGTGTATTATATTATTTTGATTTAGTGCAGTGTGGTATTTTCCATTTGATGAAGACTTCAAGTCGTTTACGAGCAATATTTTAACATGAACAATAAATTAAATCCGACAAATAAATTGAAATCAAACAATCCTACAACCGGGCAATTTATCGAATCCCCTAACCAGCGTGGTAATTGAATTCACAACAAAACGCAAGACCGCGAACTGACAGATTTCGGACACGCACCAAACCGTCAGACTCGCAGACGACACCGCAGACGATAATGCAGTTGTCGCAACGACGGCGGAAGCCCACGAGAAACCCCCGTCTTCTGACAAGGTCTTGTCTTGGCGGGTCTTCCCGCTCCGCATCCTTGACTGACATTTTCACGTTCGGCCTCATCAGTGCTAGCGAGCGCAGACCTCCTAATAATGACGCATATTATATTTGGCATCTCCAAGAGAGTTTTCCACGGCGGCAGGTAATTGAAAGGAAACTTTTTTTTTTCTCCCCTTCCTCGATACCGTAGGTGCTTCACGGTATTTTTTTTTTCTAAATTAAAAAAGGGAAAATACTTTTTTTTTTTAATTTGGTAGGCCAACACTACTAAAACCCCAATTTTTTTTTTATCAACGCATCAAATTTTTACCTTCTTTTTATCTTTTTTTTATGGAAAAGCTGACCATTTCATAGACCATGAAATCATTTTTATACTTTAAAACCCACGTTTTGACTTAGATAAAAATAACTTTAAAAATTATCAGTATTTTTTTACATATATATTTTAAATATATATAATAATATATATATACTTTTTTTTTACATATTTTTGGTTTATCCAAAAGTTTGATTTAGGTAACGAAAAGAAATCCAATAGACCGAATTAAATAAACATTATTATTCGACGAAGAAAAAAAAAAGAGAAAATTAACCGTTTTTATGTCTAATGTCTAGCAGACTTATATTTTTTTTTAACAGTCAGGTTTAAAGAAAACCTACAGGTTTAGTGACGGTAAACAAAGGCCTAAGTCGTGTTTACTTTATCTGTAAGGTGAGAGAAACTGTACACAGCTAGTTTTTTTTTCTCAACAGAAAACTAAGCCACTGGCAAATTTAATAGACAGTTCTAACACCAGGATACTACGCACATAGAAAAAAAAGTGAGTAACAAAAAAAAAAATAATAATAACTAAACAGTTAATTAATGCGAAAAGAAAAAAATAATTCCACTATCCAAAACATTGAATATTGATGATATGGGGCTGAGTCGGTCTTTAATAGAGTCTCTAGGACCAGCAACATTTGTTTCTCTTCCGATTGTCACCACCAATCCCCAAAGGTATATATATATATACATATATATATATATATATATATATATATATATATATATATATATATATATATATATATATATATATATATATATATATATATATAGTCATCCTCTCTTTCATCAATTTATTTAGCGATCCAGCACAAATTGTAAATGTTTTACGGTATCAGACCATAAAGTAGGGTCAAACGATGACCTCAACGGTCTATTTTTACGCTACTGGACATAATCTCGGGAGATAATCCCAGGACATAATCCTAGCTCATAACCCTTCCAATCGTAGTCAGGTAATATGCCAGATAATTACTTTTGTATCAACCCCCTACCCCTTCCTCCCTCATATTATGGTCGGCGGTGTAGACACATTTACCTCCTCCTATTTATATCTGGATTATGTCCCTTCCACACGATCCACAGACCAAAACAAATAAAACCGTACTTCACTAGACCCTACCTGACCCTACTTTCATTACCTTGGCCCTACCACCAAACCTATCACCGAACCCAGATACCTCACTAACCCCCTGTATCCCCCCGACCACTCCAAAACAGGACATCACTCAACCACTATGTTTAGAAAAACAAAAACTACGAACATCAATCCCTCATCTCGAGAAAAAAAATTTGTTTCTTCTTCTTCTGACGTTGAAAACTAATAAATTTCCGGCATACGGAACTTAAACAACCAGACATCGCCACTGGATTCCAGCTTTCGTCAGGAGCCGGCCACAGCTTCTAGAAACATCTCACATCACCAGCTTCGGCTTCCAGAACCATCTCACACAGGCATTAACGCTCGGACTTCTAAAATTTATGCCGGACGGTAGCGTTGCCAAAAATGTAAATAGTTTATGTTAAGGCCAGTATATAGCCATTGGGGCTGGGTAAACTACCTTACCAGTGTATACAATTTGGAAGAGGGACAGAATTCCAAATGGTTTAGAACTTAATAAACGACGTATTTGTTATCAGTCATGGGCGGCGGTAGGGATTCTAGCACGGGAGGTAATGTGGTCTCACACGATCTGGAAAATTTCGAAATTTGGTTGTTCAGAATTTTTTTTTTAAATCCATAAAGTTATTAATAGTGGGGGTGTTAACCTGAACCCCCCCCCCCCAGCCTTGACTTATACCCTTATTATTGGGTTGAGATTAAAATATAAAATTCAGAAATTGACCCCCCCCCCCCACCCCCACAGCCTTGACTAATGCCCTTATTATTGGGCTGAGATTAAAATATAAAATTCAGAAATGTTATTTTTTTTTCTAACATATAAACCGGGTTAGTAGAAATACGTTAGAAAAGTTTTATATTGTCTAGTAGTGTTTCTTTGGATGTCACTTGAATAGGATTTGATAATATTGATGATTAGAGGAAGTGGAATACATTGCACAATAGAAAATTTCTATGCTATTCTAAGTGGTTTTTTTTATTGATGTGAGTCTAGGCTACAACCTATAGGTTTATTGTTAGACACTGGGTCCATGGAAGAAGCCTGATATGTGACTCCTAGCTAAAACCTATAGGCTATAGGTTTACTGTCAGTCTTTAAGTCTTGGCTACAACCTATGTGTTTATTGCTAGACACTGAGTCCACGAAAGAAGTTTGCGATGTGTGTCCGTCTACAGTCCTAGCTACAACCTATAGGTTTATTGTCAGTCTTTAAGTCCTGCTTATAACCTATAGGTTCACTAACAGTCCTCTAGACCACAAAATGTTGAAATGTGCGTCCTAGCTACAACCTATAGGCTTACTAACAACCTATAGGTTTACTGACAACCTATAGGTTTACTGTCATCCACGAAATCTAGCGATGAGCGACCTAGCATCAACCTTCCACCATCACCAACAGTCAGCGAGTGAGTCTGTCAGGAAACAATTTACGTGCTGGGAATAAACTCGCGGAACAGACTAGAGTCTGGGGGAAGTTAGGGCCCTTGATTGGGGAAACATGAGCCAGACGCGAAGTGCGTGCAAGGGTTATGGTTCTTTCGAACAATGGCTGCAGGAAAAAAAAGGTGGGGAGGTGGGGGATAACCATTTTTAAAATAATGTTAAAAAATTCGATGTTAATTTTCTGAAATATTTTTTCCATTTCATAAATCACAAAAGATGTTTTTAGGAATGTCAACGGAGCTACAATTTAAAAAAAAAACGTATTAAAAGAAACACGGTATGGTCAAGTGGTAGAACGATCTACTGCTACCCTGAAAGTATCGAGTTCGGATCTCGAAATTGAATTTTAGGGACATCTCTGAATCCCTCCAGTTATAATAGATACCGGAGTCACCATCATATACCGTGGTCCAGAAACATATAAACTCTACTTCGTCTGTCCTATAGATTATCACTATATTTATCACTATCATAACAAACCGAATTATTTTTCAGTCATGTTACTAGTAAGCTGGTACTACAGCAGAAGACCAAGAAAAGTGTACATTATTTATGGCTTTCTTTACATTTCTAATACAATAAACTATCGTTTCGACAATTATATATATATATATATATATATATATATATATATATATATATATATATATATATATATATATATATATATATATATATATATATCTAACGCATTACGGAAACATTTTTTTATGTATTGGATTAAGCGTGATCGGGTCGGTAAAGCCTTATGGTTGCTAAACCGAAAAGTCCCGAGTTCGAACCCCCGAGAGGATGAGGCTCGACAGCTGGGGACAGCAACTCTTCTAGGAGAGACAACTCCAAAATCAAACAACTGCTGCCTTGTAGTTTGTTCTTGTTTGGACAAAGATTAGGGAAACTTATCCAAAAAGAAACGCAGGCTAAAATCGGAGTCAATGGCCTATATGGCGCATAACAAGTTGACACATATAGTTGATTGTGTTGGGGGAAATCCGTTGTAACATTAAGACCGACGATGAGGAAGAAGAAACCCTAAGTAGTTGTTAGTCCATCTATTGTGCTGGTCAATACATTTCCCGTAAAAGTTTACTTTAAAACTATCACCAAATCAAACAACAAGCTTCGTAACCTCATATATAAGGCTATGGAAGCAAACGCGGAAAGAAAAGCAGTCTGAAATAGGAGTCAATTGCCAATATGGCGCCTAACAATTTGATACGTTATACCTAATTGTGTTGGAGGGAATCACTTCCAAAGTTACACATAAGAACGAAGAAGAAGAAGAAGAGCGTATGGATATCACAAGCAGACTCGTATCCCTTAAAATTACAGCTAAATTAGTTCGGTATAGTCCCAGACATGTTGTGTAAGGTTAAGGTTATTTTATCTGTTTGGAGCATGAAGAAAAAACAACAACAATTAATTAGCTTCTGCTTCATGGGTAAAAACAAAACTAAAAAAAAAAGTTCGATCTCCCATTATTTGTACAACAAACAAGGGAAGTAATTACTTGAGACCCAGTGAGGTCGAGCGTTTATTCTTATCAGAAAAACACTGTACATGTTGGAACCCCTGCTCTAATGAGATCGTGGTCGTTCCTTGCCTTTAATAACACAAATCGAAGGGCAAGGGAATTAACTCGCCCCGTAAAGGGAAACTATTCTGCAAAACAGGGGCTTTTGGAGTAATTGAAAATCTTATTGCAAGGATACCGTTGATCTTTTACTTTTACTTTACTTTACCGTTGATCCAATACATCACTTGATATGTCGTCCATCTACGGATTGTGATCTGTATTTATAAAGATCAATGAAGTGGGATTATTTCCCCTTAGTGTCGCAAGTTATCTGTGCTGATTTAGGATATTCTTATTTTTTTAATTTTTGGAAACCATTGGACGAGATACGGAAATACAAATAGTTGATTGTTTAATTGTTAATTTCTTATAGTACAATTTTATGTCGCAATGTTCAACCTGCTGTTAAACCTCTGTTGTTAACTTCAATGTAGTCTCAGATATAAAATTAAAATTTCAAACACATAAGTTAAATCCCTCAATTTTAATGACACTGAGCTGAATTTTCCCATCCCCACTCCCCCCCCTCCCCCCCCCCCACACACACACCTTTGTGGTGTTAGTATATTGAAATTTATTGTTACCTTTTGTAGTTTAAACGCTGGCTAAACGCACACATCATGTAATAAACTCTCTTCATGTGTCTAGAAGTTAAACATCAACATTATCCGTTCGTAACTTTAAAACTTAACTCAAGTCCTCTTCAAATAGCCCCCCCTCCCCTTTTCTTATAATTACAACACAATTTAACCCCCCCCCCCCATCTATTAGAGTTGTGTACACATTATGCCAGTTAACCCCCCCCCCCTCCCTCTTTGAGAAACGTGTACACACACGACACGAGCTAACCTCCCTTTATTAGACTCTTGTACACATAAAGCCAGTTAACCTCTCTCTGTTAAACTTGTGTACAAATAACACCAGTTAACCCCCCCCCCCCCCTATTGTTCAGGTTAACCACACGTCCCATAATTCCACGCGACAATTCAACCAATCAGGGACAAGGCGCTGTATTGGAAAACCATTTCCGCTGTTCACAAGAGTAGTTAGTACAATCTTTACCGTCTGCTCCGATTAATTTGATTCTCCCCTCCAACCCCCACCCCTCACTAACAAAGGATTCTTTTGAGTTTATACACCATTGAAATTAGAAATGTATTCCTCGTGTTAATATAAAGAGAACATTTAGCTTAAATAAAAATCAAATTTGTTAACTAATGTAAAACGATCACTTAAAACTGAAGCCAAATTATAGGCCATAACAGTAATATGGGTGACCGACCACTTAAAGCCGTATTGCTGATGACATAAGCGATAAAGTAACCCATGAAAGTCGACTTTCTCCAACAAATGATCGACCTCTCCAACAAATGATCGACCTCTCCAACAACTGATCGACCTCTACCACAAATGATCGACCTCTCGAACAAATGATCGAACTCTCCAACAAATGATCGACCTCTCCAACAACTGATCGACCTCTTCAACAACTGATCGACCTCTACAACAAATGATCGACCTCTCCAACAAATGATCGACCTCTCCAACAAATGATCGACCTCTCCAACAAATGATCGACCTCTCCAACAACTGATCGACCTCTACCACAAATGATCGACCTCTCGAACAAATGATCGAACTCTCCAACAAATGATCGACCTCTCCAACAACTGATCGACCTCTCCAACAACTGATCGACCTCTACAACAAATGATCGACCTCTCCAACAAATGATCGACCTCTCCAACAAATGATCGACCTCTCCAACAAATGATCGACCTCTCCACTCCAACAAATGATCGACCTCTCCAACAAATGATCGACCTCTCCAACAAATGATCGACCTCTCCACTCCAACAAATGATCGACCTCTCTAACAAATGATCGACCTCTTCAACAAATGATCGACCTCTCCAACAAATGATCGACCTCTCCAACAAATGATCGAGTTCTCCAACAAATGATCGACCTCTCCAACAAATGATCGACCTCTCCAACTAATGATCGACCTCTCCACTCCAACAAATGATCGATCTCTTCAACAAATGATCGACCTCTCCACTCCAGCAAATGATCGACCTCTCCAACAAATGATCGACCTCTCCACTCCAACAAATGATCGACCTCTCCAACAAATGATCGACCTCTCCAACAAATGATCGACCTCTCCAACAAACCATCGACCTCTCCAACAAATGATCGACCTCTCCAATAAATGATCGACCTCTCCAACAAATGATCATCACAACATCTCGACTACCTCCCGTATTTCAAATTTCATGCTTCGTTACGCCCCATGATTTCTACACAAGGTGCACCTCTCGAAAACACCATGGGGGGAGGGGTAAGAATAAGAGTTTAAAATTACCAACAGGAACAGAAAACTGACGAAGTATTTTGTCAAAGGGAGTTCACTCCGAGCGGCTAATTTCGAACAAAGGAAAAAGAACTTCGGTATTCTATGGATGGGAGATAAGCGATGTATGTTTTGCATATTTCATTACTCTTGAATGCGTGGGGATTAGTTATGCTCGCGCTCCCATTCGCAGGCCGACTTATAAGCATCACTAGGATTAGAAGATGGTGAGTAGATACTTGAAGATCAATATATTCCGAATCTCATTGTTGGGTGTGAAACTTGTAGTCGTTAAAAAAAAGTGAAGTTCTCTTTCAAACCTGACGGTCTATGAGGCAAGTGAAGTAAAGTTCACCTGTTTCTGTGACCTCGGCATATGAAGAGATAATGTGGTCAGCACTTTACACCAGTCGCCTGTACTTTCCCTAACGTGAGTTAAGTACCCATCAGAGCTGGGTGGAATCGGGGACTTTCTACTAACTTGAACCGAGATGCGAACTCGACAGTTGTTAGGATAACAATTAAAAAGTAACATTTACTTAAATTTAACGAAATTGTTTAGAATGTATTTATGACAATAATAGTGGCAAATATCATAGTTATTTTAACTATTAATTAATTTTTCATTTAATATATTATTTTAAATGCTATTGTTATTTTTAGTAATGTAGTATTATTTTATTATATTATATTTTTATTAAATTATTAGCATTACTTTAGAAGTCATCGATATTACTTCTGTTATCTTCTTCGTTCTTAATTTTTAGTGTTGGAAGGGATCCCCTCCATCACAATTAGGTATACGTGTCAACTGGTTATGCGCCATTGAGGTCATTGACTCCGATTTCAGCCTGTTTTTCTTTTTGGATTTGCTTCCATAGCCTTTGTCCAACCAAGAACAAACTACAAGGCAGCAGTTATTTGATTTTGGGGTTGTCTCTCCTAGAAGAGTGGCTGTCCTCATCTGCCCGAGGGTTTGAACTCAAGACTTTTCCAACTCGACCACGCCGACTCCTACTTTTGTTACGATTATCAATATCTATTGGAAAAATTATCAATGTTTTAAGTATATTTCTAAAGCTTTTTACTTTGTGACACTATCAACCCGGGTAGAGACACCATGATGCCTTAGAGGACACACAAGGGAGACACCTCCACATCTCTTATTTATATTCACAAGCGCAGTATCAAGCTACACATACATTGGGTTTTAAGGGGAAAAAATTATGCCTTATAGTTGTTTCCCTTTTAACCATGCCCGGGCTCCTAATTTTATTCCAAACGGTTCGAAAACTCTGGGGGTAAAAATAAGGGAAAAAAGTCTGCTTTTTCTGGAAATAAAAGAAAGTCTGCAATAACAACTCACGTTTAGATCCGTTTTCTAGCTCCGCTCCACGATTTTATGTCAGCCGTAATGGCGTATCCTGTTGAGGGGGAAGGGACATAATTAGTCCGTCCATACCTGAAGGTGCATAATTACTCCCCCTGATGACTTTCAGGCAACCCATAAAAGTGACTGAGGCAAAACACGAGCACCGGTTCTGTTGGGTAATTATGTCTCCCTTAAGTCAACAACCCACTTTTACAATCTTACGGTTTCCTGAGAGAAAAAAAATCTAAAATAATTTATTTTTAAACTTTTTTTTAACCTTCCCCGTCCCTCACACAATTTCCTACTTCAAGCAAAGTTTTCGTTTTTTTCAATTAAACTTTTTTTTTTAAATATTTTTACACCCCAGCGTGATTTTAGAAAAATGAAAATACTGTTCTGCGGTTGCTAGTATTTGAAACGGGTTGTTAGTTTTTCACGTAAAACTTACGGAGGTTGTACCGGAGGTGTACGTTTTACTGCCTTCGTTTATACCAGCATCACGACGTAAATAAAATTATCCTCCATATAGAAAATTCTCGCACGCGCGCACGCACGCACGCACGCACACACATACACACACACACACACACTGTAGGAAATGTGAAAATAACGTTTCCTTTTTCGAACTTGGCGGTCCATGTGGCTAGTGAAGTAGAGTTCACCTATTTCTGTGACCTCTGTATATGAAGGAATATAGTGTGGTCAGCACAATGCCTAGACGCCTTTACTTTTCCTAACGTGGAATAGGTACACATCAGAGTTGGGTGAATTGAGGGACGTTTTACTGACTTGAACCCGGATTCAAACTCTAGGCTGAAGTCTATCGCTCTACCGCTGAGCCAAGCCCACCCATAATGTAACATTAATCAAGTTGTATTTGCCTTATGTTGAGGGACGTCCCTGCTACACGTTTTCTTTCAAAATCTCATGGTAGATAAACTCTACTTCACCTATTTAATTGGCCATCAGTTCTCGAAACTGCTTCATTCATTGGCATTGTTTTACATATTTGTCTTTGTTTATTGGCAATAATACAAATACATCTGACATTATTGCTGTATTGATGCAAGTTACGGATTTTAGTTGTATGCTATAATTTATTTCAAGTAGATAACATGTGATAACATGCAGTAATAATGATCACACACACACACACACATATTATACTGTGAAAGGTAACACATACAAAAATATATAACACATAAATCATTCTTGAAAGTAACGGCATGCAAGAAACAAAGTATTAACAAATTAACAAAGTATGGCTTTTATCTCAGTAGGAGACATTGAATGCACTTTGGGAAGTGTGTCTGTTTAGGAGGAGTAGCTGGGAATTGGATGAATAGATCGTTTGAATCATGATCCCTCTTTAGAACTTTCCCTATATAGTCCAGAGGAATGCTAGCAGTACGTTTTAATTTAGCACTGGACAAAAAAACAATTACTAATAATTACAGATACGTCATTGATCACCTACAATATTATTTAAGTAAACGATTGGTTAATTCGCAGCTTAAGTCAACATACAAACGCAAGATTGTACCTAAACACAAATATATGAACTTAAACATGTTTTTTTTTAAATTATGAAATGTCGCTATTTCATAGATTTAAATAATGCTGTTTCGCTGTTTCATATAAATAAAATTAAATTTTAAAAGCCTAAATTGTGCTTCAAAGTAAAAAAGAAGATTGAACTTTAGACCTAGCGATCCATTGGACAGATGAAGTAGAGTTCATATGGTTCTTGACCTCGGCATATGGATGGATAATGTGGTCAGCATTATATATGCCAGCCGCCTTTACTTTACTTTACATGAGTTAGGTGCCCATCACAACTGGACGCACCACTGACTTGAACCCGGATTCGAACTTTAGACTTTAGGGTTATCAGTCTAGCGCTCTACCTCTAGGCCTCGTCGTCCCATCAAAATAATGCTTAAGGTAAAGACAAATCTCATCACCTCGACTCTTGTCATTCCATCTTTCTATTTTGTTTTGAATACATCACCACAACCCTCCACACTGCGCGCCAAAGATAGGGGAGACAGCTCCACTAACACCATCGTTTTAATAGCCTCTCTAGCTCCACCATCCCACCCTGCTATAAAAACACCCCTTTGATGATGTCTTACCGTTGCACAATTATTCCTCCTCTCACCTAGCTTACTTTTCAAGATGCGAAACTATTTTTTTTTCTAATTTTTTTTTTTTTATGTTTACCTCTCGGCCATTTCGCGAACATGCGTCTTGCAAGGAATCCATGCGCATTGCGTTAGATTTCACATCCCCCCGTGGTACCTCTCGCTTTAACTATCTGCCTGTTTGCATTCTTGTGGGTAATTTTTAGATTAATACCAGCTCAAACGTAGGTGTGTGTCTTTAAGGGACAAACAACAGCTTTGATATGCTTACATTTTATGTTGTTGTTTTTTCGGCTTAGTGTTTTTTTTTTTTTAGAGAATGCTCAAGTACAGTCAATGAGAACAACATGCCAGTGAAAAGCATGAGGTTGTTGCAGATTTGTTTGAAAGACATTGTTTTTTTTTTACAACACACATATTTGCTTTTAGAATTTTAGAGGTTATTCAATTTTAAGCAAGAGTGATTAAATTACTAAATACAGCCAGCGGTGATAAAACCACGAAACAAATACGGGATGTTGTTTTTAAAAATGTACAAAAGAAGATCAATCATTAGGAAACATTATAACCTGCCCCCCCCCCCCCTTCCACTTCTCCCTAATACAATATTTCCCTTATGCGGAACTTTATAGAGTTTAACGAAGCAATGCTGACAGTCCTTCGATCTAAAGCTTGTCTCTAAAACTAGGGTTAAAGTTCAACAAAACTACATTTGAACCTAAGCTACTAGAATTAATAACATTTGGCCATTGACCTACGGGGATTTAAAAATGATATTTGAATATATATCTATTAAAAGCAGCTGAATGTCATTTGACCCTAGACCTAACTGGGGTTAACTAAATGACATTTGACATTAGACCTAACAGGATCAACAGAAACATTAATAGCCCTTGAACTACTGGGATCAACTGAATGACATTTGAACTTAGACTTAACATTGTCAACAAAATGACATATGACAACAAATTTAACATAATCAACAAAATGGCATTTGACAATAAATCTAACATAAGCAACAAAATGACATTTGACAATAAATCTAACATAAGCAACAAAATGAGTTTGACAATAAATCTAACAGAATCAACAAAATGACATTTGACAATAAATCTAACATAATCAACCAGATGACATTTGACTATAAATCTAACAGAATCAACCCAATGACATTTGACAACAAATCTATCAGTATCAACAAAATGACATTTGACATCACACCTAACACGTACACCAGGTTAAAATCAACACCCAGACGACTCGCCCACACCTCAGGTAAAACAACAGCCTACATCACCGCGTAAAACAAACCCGGACATGTTCAGTTAACGAACCCCACTCTACCCACACGACCATGTTGCCCCCGCCATCTTGATCACGTGACCATAATTTAATTGGCCTAGTTTCATCCACCTTGACGGGCCCACGTTCAGCAAAATCCACGTGCTCACACTAAGCCGGGGATAAAAAAAAATATTACATCTCGCGTCCTAAGTCTTCTCGCGAGAAAACCTAAATCCCGCGAGATTACGTGATTAAAGCTGGGCCGTCTCAAGGTCGCGACTTGCCTTTTATCATTATTATTTTCTTTAGAATTATGAAAGTCGAGTCCGATCGATTTGATGGGGTTTTTCTTTTCATTTCCGTGTCTAGCTTTTTTTTTTTTTTTTTTTTTTTTTTTTTTTAATCATAAGGTAGATGTTAAGGAAAATTAGGTGAGACAGTATTTTTAAAAATCTTGTTGAATGATTTATGAAATTTAAATGAAATAATTATTTTATTATGCTATTATAATAAGTAAAGCCTTCTCTTTAGACCGAGCGAGCCATTGGGTAGGTGAAGTAGAGTTCATATGTTTCTTGACCTCGGTTTATGAAGGGATAGTGTGGTCAGCACTATGCCCATTCGCCTTTACTCCAAGAGTGAGTTAGTTCGGTTAAATCAAGAATTTACTACTGACTCATTCCTGGATTCGAACTCGAGACTTTCGGGTTAGCAAAGACCGTCCCTTTGTGAATTTGGTATGATACTTGGAGGTTCTGATAAGTATAGCTAGCATAAGATTGTATAGTAGTGTAAATATCCTGACTGTTTATGTGTAGTTATCCTAAGCGTGTATTATCAGTGTTATTTGTATAGATTCAGGATCCATATACTTCCATCATCCTATACTTTGTTAGACTAATATTACCGCAGTTTTAAAAAAAAACGAAATCAAAGCTAGCTCATGCATGTTTGCAAAAATTAAATTAACAATTAACATCCCCTAATTAGAAATAATTAACCTCTAAGATCAAGTTCAAACGAATACGATATTCTTGATCACAATGTTCTCTACTAGCTGTTCAAAGATCGGCGGCTTGCGCAGTGATTTACAAATAAAGGGGCAACAACCAACGGTGTGATGGAAGTTGCGTCCCTTTGATCTTCACAACTGGTATCGTGTTCGGAAACTTTGCAGGGGCTGCTGGGAAAACAATGAGTACCTGCCTGGGTGGGGCGTGGGGGGGGGGGGGGGGGGGGAGAAGGGGGGAGGGGGGGGTGGGGGTTGCAAATTATGTTTGTTGTGACCATTTCGCTATCCTTAACACATCTACTCCTACCCCAAAACACATAGACGCTCACAGTTTCACCACCAACACGCGCACACTCATACCCAGAACACACACTCATATCACTTAACATACTACCACTTACGCCTCAACGTATGCTCACACACATAGCAAACACACACACACATCACGTACACATACACACTCAAACACTCCCCAAAACACACACGCACACCCACCACACATACACCTTCACACACACACATACCACCCCGCATACACACACACTCAAACAACCGACACTTCTACACTTACACCCACAAAACTAACACATACAACCACACATAAAAACACATCTTTTCTAATGCTCTCGAGGGGAGTGAAGCAAGACAGAATACATTTCCCGGCGTTGCGTTTCATGGGACAAGATACACGCTTTTTTTTTAAATCGATCGATAATTGGAGAAATTTAAAACTTAACATTACGACAAGTAGTGAAGGTCCCCGTGGTGTTAATGCTATCGTTTATTTTTTAAACCATTTTCTGTACCCAAAAATAAACTTGCGAATATTTAAACACAACACGGTTATGAAATATTGTGATGTTTAATTCATTTTAAGAAACAGTAAACATATTTTTTTTTGGATTTGGCGAAAACAGGCACATTTAAAAGCATCGCGTAAATTTGGAAATAGCAAAGACACCTGTCTGAAAATTTTTCGTTGAGCTGAAAATTAGCTTCCTTTGGTTGAAATGTTTTGTTAAAAAGTTTAGAAATAATACCCACTTCCGTATTCAGTGTTATCATAGCGCTTTTTCGGCCTTGGGTGATCGTTCTTGGTTCTCTCGGCAGAGTTCTCTAAACATTGCGGCCTTCACTTCTGCGGGTCGCGTCTGCTTCCTTTTGTGTGAAGCAGACGTTGGTGCCAGACGTGTCAGGCCGGACGACGACAACGATGACGGCCGGGCATTTGAAGTTTTCGTTTGTTTTCTTAGAGGGTCAGTGTTTCAAGGAGATGATGAGGAGGGGGGGGGGAAGGTTAAGGCTGAGGTTAGTGTTAGGATAAGGGAGAGGGTTAGGTTTGTTATTGTGGCTGGGGTTAGTGTTAGACTAAAGATAGGGGTAGGAATAGGGATTAGGGTTTAGGGTTTGGAGAAGGACGACGGGACAGCGTGGTCGAGTGGTAGAGCATGCGACTGCTAACCCGAAAGTCTCGAGTTCCAATCAGGGTTCAAATCAAGTAACTCCCATTGCCTGGTGTAATTAACCTCGATGAAGAGGCAGGTATTTCTAGAAATAGTACATTATTTCTTTAAATTTGAATTTGAGTTTTGAAAATAAATATGAATTCGTTTTTACTTTTTGTTTATTACTCACAAAAGTAACTATAATTAAGAATAATAGCCATGATGTCTTGATAATCTATACGGAAGATGGAATAAAGTTTATATATATTAATAACCCGGGGACTATGTGGTCAGCGCTGCGCCGATACACAATTACTTCCCATTACAATATGTGAATCAGCAAACAGCTACATAATAATGTATTAGTTCTGTATCAATAAAAACTCGCATTTAAGCACCATAGCCATAGTGAGACATCTTAAGCAGAACTGTGAGAAAATCTGACGTACAAAACCGGCGGCCAATGACTTCAAAAAGTGAGTACCCTCAGAGCCAGTGATAAGTGAAAGCAAGCATGCATTTCCTCTAGGCGAGTGCTCGTTTGGGAGTTTGCACGTGCTAATTGCTGCCGGTGAGGGGTGCAAATATTCTTTAGTCAAGGTTAGAATGTACCAACCTAGGCAGACGATACCTCAAATACATCCTATGTGTATCAAGACCTAAATATATATATATATATATATATATATATATATATATATATATATATATATATATATATATATATACAGATATATATATATATATATATATATATATATATACAGATATATATATACAGATATATATATACAGATATATATATATATATATATATATATATATATATATATATATATATATATATATATATATACATATATATATATCTGTATATATATATATGTTTATATATATATGTTTATATATATATATATATATGTATATATATATATATATATATAAACATATATATATATAAACATATATATATAAACATATATATATACAGATATATATATATATATATATATATATATATATATATATATATATATATATATATATATATATATATATATATATATATATATATATATATATATATATATATATATATATATATATATATATATATATATATATATATATATATATATATATATATATATATATATATATATATATATATATATATATATATATAATGTATTTGCTCAATGTGGAATTAAGCACGAGTTTTGTACATTCTTCTAGTTCTCTACGCCTCTGTTCTGTGATAGCGATGAAACTTCCGCCCCGTCTAAGTACTTTACCACCTTGAAGGACGAACCACGGTGCCGCCTGGAAGAAAATCGGCACCACTTGAAACCGATCCATCCCTCGCTAGTTCCTCTTTGAGTTTCTGATCGCGAGAACCGGGGGAGGTTAAGGGGATTTGACGAGGGTGGAGAACCGAGTGCTCTCTGTGACTTCCTGGCTACATTTGACATTGGGGGGATAAAAATGAAGATGAAGTAGAGGATGAGAAAAAATGTTTTGTTCCAAGTGAGGTGATATCGTTCACATGTTCTTTTTTGAAATGATGTAAGAACGTATAGAACTTAGAGAAGAATTTTGTTTTAATTGCAAGTTATATTTCAATAAGTTATCAAGATCAATTCGAATATTCAAAGACATTTAAAAGTTATAGGCTTATTTATATATTCAAAAAAGTATAATTTTTGTCTTGTATTTATGCTTCAGAATTTAAAGAACATCTGAGTCTATGTCGACCACGTATCTAGTGATACTACTTATTGCGTGCCATGGGCAGACTATGCTTTTAAAAAGTAACATTCTAAATGACACCTGTTTAAAAGTATTTTAAATATTTTAAAGTTGTTTTCTTTTTTTTTTTCAGCGAAAGAGTACGAGTGTGTATTTGTACCTGTGTATTGGTGAGTATGTGTGTGTATGAATGTCTGTGTGTGGTGAGTGTGTGTATATATGTGTGTGTGTGTAAGTTTGTTTGTTTGTTTGTTTGTTTTCGCGTGAGTGAAAATTCAATCGATCTCGCCTGAGAAAACCAAATTACTGATTGTCATGTCACCGTGACTTAGTGCTCAGCCTGTCCCTAATTTTCTCCCCATAATTATCTCCACCTTAAAGAACCGTTGCACACATCACACGATCCTTTAAACAAGTTGAAAAAAAAATTAAAAAAAAAAAAAAAAAACAACCAAAAACAAGGGGAATGTACTCGGACTTTCTGGATCATTGGCAGACATGAGAGGAAAGATGGAGGCGTTGTTAGGTCTACGGTGAGCTGCTCCATTCTCTCTATCACCCGCGCACAGGGGGACGCAAAATTTGGGCAAAACATAAACACCGGAAATTGGACGGTAGGCGTTGGTTTGCGCATGCTCCTTACGCCTCCGTGACGATTACCGGATGTTACATTGGAATCACGAGGAGACAAATAACTTCTTTGGGACAGAAGGGTGAAGTGAGTTATGTCCCTTGCGGAAAATTTTCCCAGAGAAATTGCTTTATCAACAAACTATATTCAGATTTGTGAATAAAAAATGTGTATCTAAGAATAGCTTCTTCCTTATAAAAAAAATGTGGAGTTTTTAGGCTACATTTTGAAATTAAATTGATAGAAATGTCTTAAATGTTTATTCCTTACATAACTTCAATCAACACATTGAACTTCTCTATAGACAAAATGTAGGGTAGTATTCTATACGGGTCATCCATTTATGACGTCCACACGCGGGGGGGGGGGGGGGTCCGAAAAAACTGACTCTTGTGGACGCATATGGACTTGTATAAGGAAAAAAAGTGGATTTTTGTGGACAAGGGGGGGGGGGGGGTCCAAAATAAAATAAAAAATTGTGGACGTCATAAATGGATGACCCCATACGAATACTAACAAGGTTATTAGTTAACTCTAACGTTGAGGTATAGCCAGTGGCGTAGCTAGGGGAGGGCGGGTGGGGCGGCCACTTTACACACATATTTGACTGTTTTCTATATAATTTTTGTGGCACCGAATTAGAAAATGTAACTGGTAAGAAACGCCTAAAACCTTTCCAACTGGGAGAGGGGGGTGGGGGTGGAGCGGGCGCTATTTTACAGACAGGAGGGAGGGGGCGCAAATTTGATAGTCCGCCCCGAGCGCCAGAATAGGTCGCTACGCCTATGTATGTTTACCATGTTTTATTTATTTAAAAAAGCAAACCAAAATCCAAGCTTGGCTTCAAATGAAAGCAATATGCTGCATATTATCAAGTGCATTCGAACTTCATGAAGAGAATTATAACGAGGGGATTCCACGCATGAAAACTCAACATGGCCAAGAATTATAAACAAGAATTTTTTTTTCACTGCTTCGTTTATGCTGTTACTTTATATAAAGGAGCCAATTTGTATGTGGTATTTTTCCTAGCTTGTTAACGTCTATGTTACAAGGCTATACTTTTTTTTTTTTACTTTAGAAAAAACTTTGAATTTGACGTGTGTTTACAAATCACATGTTTTCAATCCGCGCAGATTTTGCAATTTTATTACAAGCTACATCGCTTGCTTGACATTGGAGTGTACGTGTAGCCGGTTTTTTTTCCGGCTAACAACATCGGACCGGCAAGCTGCAATAAGCTTGATTACAACATTGGCACTGTGTCACGGTGTACCGAGTAAACAACATGCGCTAGAATTTAATTGCAGCGTTCGGGTGTTGTTTTTTTTCTCACAGCGTCTTGCGGTGTTTAGAGAACACGTTTTTTTTTTTTTTTACCATGGTGCTGGTGCTTGGGAAAATGTTTAGAGTTGTGTTCTTGAACTTTTGCTAGGGATATGTTTAGAGTTGTGTGTTCGTGAACTTTTGCTAAGGATATGTTTAGAGTTTAGAGCTGTGTGTTCTTGAAATTTTGCTAGGGATATGTTTAGAGTTGTGTGTTCCTCAACTTTTGCTAGAGATATGTTTAGAATTATATATCCTGAACTTACGTTAGGGATATGTTTAGAGTTATATTTCCTAAACTTTTGCCAGGGATATGTTTAGAGTTGTGTGTTCTTTAAATTTAGCTAGGGATATGTTGAGAGTTCTGTGTTCCTGAATTTTTGCTAGGGGTATGTTTAGAGTTGTTTGTTCTTGAACTTTTTCTAGGGATATGTTTAGAGTTGTGTGTTCTTAAACTTTTGCTGGGGGATGTTTAGAGTTATGTGCTCCTGAACTTTTGCTAGGGATATGTTTAGAGTTGTGTGTTCCTGAACTTTTGCTAGGGATAAGTTTGGGTTGTGTGTTCATGAACTTTTGCTAGAGATATGTTTAGAGCTGTGTGTTCCTCAACTTTTGCTAGAGATATGTTTAGAGTTATATTTCCTGAACTTTTGCTAGAGATATGTTTAGAGCTGTGTGTTCCTCAACTTTTGCTGGAGATATGTTTAGAGCTGTGTGTTCCTCAACTTTTGCTAGAGATATGTTTAGAGCTGTGTGTTCCTCAACTTTTGCTAGAGATATGTTTAGAGCTGTGTGTTCCTCAACTTTTGCTAGAGATATGTTTAGAGCTGTGTGTTCCTCAACTTTTGCTAGAGATATGTTTAGAGTTATATTTCCTGAACTTTTGCTAGAGATATGTTTAGAGCTGTGTGTTCCTCAACTTTTGCTAGAGATATGTTTAGAGCTGTGTGTTCCTCAACTTTTGCTAGAGATATGTTTAGAGCTGTGTGTTCCTCAACTTTTGCTAGAGATATGTTTAGAGCTGTGTGTTCCTCAACTTTTGCTAGAGATATGTTTAGAGCTGTGTGTTCCTCAACTTTTGCTAGAGATATGTTTAGAGCTGTGTGTTCCTCAACTTTTGCTAGAGATATGTTTAGAGTTGTGTGTTCCTCAACTTTTGCTAGAGATATGTTTAGAGTTGTGGGTTCATGAACTTTTGCTAGAGATATGTTTAGAGTTGTGTGTTCATGAACTTTTGCTAGAGATATGTTTAGAGTTGTGTGTTCATGAACTTTTGCTAGAGATATGTTTAGAGTTGTGTGTTCATGAACTTTTGCTAGAGATATGTTTAGAGTTGTGTGTTCATGAACTTTTGCTAGAGATATGTTTAGAGTTGTGTGTTCATGAACTTTTGCTAGAGATATGTTTAGAGTTGTGTGTTCATGAACTTTTGCTAGAGATATGTTTAGAGTTGTGTGTTCCTCAACTTTTGCTAGAGATATGTTTAGAGTTGTGTGTTCATGAACTTTTGCTAGAGATATGTTTAGAGTTGTGTGTTCATGAACTTTTGCTAGAGATATGTTTAGAGTTATATTTTCTGAACTTTTGCTAGGGATATCTGGGCAGATGAGGCTCGTTAGCTGGGAACAGCCACTTTTCTAGGAGAGACAACTCCAATATAAAACAACTACTGCCTTGTAGTTTGTTCTTGGTCGGACAATGGCTATTGAAGCAAATCCAAAAAGAAAAGCAGGCTGAATTCGGAGTCATTGGCCTCAATGGCGCATAACGAGTTGACACGTTTCCTTAATTGTGTTGGAAGGGGGTCCCTTCCAGCACTAAAATTAAGAACGAAGAAGAAGAAGAAGAAGAAGAAGAAGAAGAAGAAGAAGAAGAAGAAGAAGAAGAAGCTAGGGATATATGTAGAGTTATCTTTCCTGAGCCTTCGCTAGGGATATGTCTAGAAATTGTGTGTTCCTAAAATTCTGGTTTGTGATATGTTTAGAGTGATTTCCCTGAGTTAATTTAAAGAAATACAGTTTGGCCACATTTCTTGTAGTGCTAACTAGAAACCAGAGAGAGAAGATTTTACACTGCAGATCTGATGGCTGAAGTTTCAGTTCTATCGATCCATTAGACATTATGCTATTTTTATTATCCACAGGACAAAGTCCATTAAAATATGGAATTACATCAGCTTGTTGAAGATACAAGCTCCAGCGAAGTGGGTCAAGAGGACAACGAAGTATGTTAACTAGACAGCGTACTAGGTCAAGGAGACAGCGTAGTAGATCAAGGAGACAACGAAGTAGGTCAAGGAGACAGCGTGGTAGGTCAAGGAGACAGCGTAGTAATCAATGAGACAGCTTCGTAGGTCAAGGAGACAGCGTTGTAGGTCAAGGAGACAGCGTAGTAGGTCAAGGAGACAGCGTAGTAATCAAGGAGACAGCGTAGTAGGTCAAGGAGACAGCGTAGTAGGTCAAGGAGACAGCGTAGTAGGTCAAGGACACAGCGTAGAAGGTCAAGGAGACAGCGTAGTAGGTCAAGGAGACAGCGTAGTTGGTCAAGGAGACAGCGAAGTAGGTAAAAAAAGATGTAGTAGGTCAATTATACAACGTATAAGATCGAGAAGATACCGTAGTAGGCCAAAAAAATATCGTAGTTGGTCAAGAAAAGAGCGTAGTAGGTCAAGAAGATAGCGAACTACTGTTGTGGCCAAAATGAGTGCCCCCCCTCCCCCCCCCCCCACCTCTACAATCACCTACAACACAAACCCGCCCAACCCTCGACTCCGACAGTGAAATATTGACGATGTTACATTTCCATTCTATTTGTCCACAAATCCTACCTATCAAAGATCATCTATTCTCTAAGTCTACACCATCTATCACTCTAAACCAATCTGTTCTTCCCTCTCCCCCCTCCCCCTTTTCCCTTAACACCTTATACATTGAATCCCACTACCGCGTTCCAATAATTCACCAACACACACAAAAAAAAAAGGTCTTGACCCCATGACCTCGCATAGTTTACCCCGTCCTTTAAATAAACCCGGACAATGGCGGCGTCGTGAATGGGTTTTAATTGGGGCGGGGTGGTACCGACTGGGCTAGAGTATCGTGGTTCTGCGGACGCCTATCGCGATAATTACAGACCCGGGCGCTCAGATGTTGGCGGTATAAAAAAAAAGGTTGTTGTGGCGATACTAGGAGTCAGCGCACCACGTGTGTGTTAGTACTTTAATCCAAACACGGACCTTTGAACCTTAACTTTAAAAATTTAATCGCCGACTTAAAAACATCACCATGGAAACACTAAGTACGTGATTAGAGATTAATTACTCAGCGGGAACATGTGGTTATGCCTAGCACACACCTAGGCTTGTTTGAAATTTTAGAGTTCTGCTTGTTTTTTTTTAACGTTGTCATTAAAGTCTAATTTTAGCAAAGTGTTAGGTTTATTAGAGTTTTGCTGAGGTTTTTAAAAGTCATTTAGAGATACATTTAGAATACAGTTAGGATCAATAAACTACTGCTTAGGGTCATATTTAGGGTTAGTCATTTGAAGAAGTGTTTTAAGTGTGGTTAAGTTTATTACAGTATTGCTTACGACTTTATTTTGGTTAGTTTTTTAAACCTAAGTTCAAAGTTTGGTTGATTTAAGTTCTGTTTAGGTTTACCAAAGACAAAGTTATTTATAACTAAGTATAACGCAGGGGTAGGTTTCTTAGATTTATTTGTTGTTGTTTTTTTTCTTTGTTAGTTATTTAAAGCCAAATTTAGATTATTGCTTAAGTTTTCCGTTGGGTTAGCTGATTAAAGCCAAGTTAAGCGTTAAGGTAAGTTTACAAATAAGTTTGAGTTTAGTATGTATAGTTTTACTATTAGCTTGGTCAGAATGCAGATAGTTGTATTGATTTGTCCTGTCCAGTTTAGTTCTAGCTGTATACGTCATTGCTGAAGTAAGTTAAAGATTAATTAATCCCAGTTAATAAGGTTTGTTAATGGATATGATTTCAACAAAGTTTAGTCACGCGTAAAGGTTTTAAAACAATAGTAATGTTCCAAAAAATATAACAAAATAAAAGATAAAATATAATAGATTATGTTTTATTAAAAACGAATTTATTAAATCACATTACCGAATCATACTATATGTAGTTATATAATTTATAAACTCTTACACACATTTAAAGAAGAGCTGTTTTATGTTGACTATAATATTTTTTTTTAAAACCTGCTTTTCGGTACATTTTTTTTGAAGATTTTGTTAATTAAAAACCGGCAATGAAATATAATTATACAATTACGTAGGCCATACGTCAATTTAAAAAAAAAAGTCACTAGCACGACGATGTGTAAATTACTCAGAAAAGAAATAAACAACAATTTTCATTTTCGCTGAAATCGCGAACAATCACCCCACCGATACTAGCATTAACGAAATGGATAAAGTTTCATCAAACAAGGGCATCAGGACAAAACACAAAATGGCGTGTCACGTGATTACCGTTATTTAAGGGGGCGTAATCTTTTTTTTTTTATTTTAAAAAAACATGTAATGCTGATCAGCGCATGCGGGATGGCAATTGAATTGTGTCCCTTTTATTTTTTTAACCATGACGCCTTCACATTCTGTCGGTTATGGGGTTGAACAAAAGTAAAAAAAAAAAAAACTTTTAGCGTATGGATGTGAACTAGATCTAACACAACCAATGCGAGAGTGAGCCCTTATGCCCCCTCCCCCTTTCCACCCCCGACCCTCAAATACATTTCTGGCAGGGCGGGGATTTAATTAACTACAATAATTAAATGCATTAATTACCACTATCGCGTAAGGTGGAATCAACACGGACAGAGGTGGCCGTGACCTTGAAGGCTGGTCACGTGATAAAGGACTCATTTTTTTTTACACATTGTTCAGTTTTAAGACAAAGGTTATACTGACATTGTGTAAACTTTTTTTCCTAGCAAGAGAAGGGACATAATTAACATTATTTTTAAAAAAATATCCTTTTTAGAAATTATCTTTTATATAGAAATGTTACATGTTGAAATTCTGTTGTTTAATAAGCAATATAGAAGTCCAATTGCTATAATGCTTCTATATTGTAATGCAGATTATTAATAAACCGTTGTATTCAAGGTTAGAAAACTATTATATCTACTGATACACAGTTTTTATAAGTAGAATCGGTGTGTTTAAATTGGATGTTGTGACCTCATTTCTGATCTCTTTTTATTCCAAGTAAAAATACGAATAGTAAAATTGTTTTTGAAAATAAGTAGATCTATATTATATTCTAGGACATCTGTCCTACATTGTAAACAATAACTAACGTTTGTTTTAAAAATTACTTTTCATTGTTAATACACAAAATCGAGTTCAAGCTAACGGGCCTTAACTGAAGTCTGGTAGGAGGACTGTGTGAAAAATGTAAAAAAAAAAATTGTCTACTTTTTTTTACTAAAATAACTATTTTACCAGTTCGTCCTTATTGAACTAGTTTTAATATTATACATCCAATGGTCCTTACAAGATGCGTGGCCGCGCAGTAGTTTTGAACTGCAGCGCAATCGTTAAAACCATGTATCTTTATATACGACTTTAAGAACACTGCGCATATATTAACAAATATCGCTCACTAGCTTTTAACTGTAGAGGGAATGTTGTATACATCTATTTATAACTTATTTACAAGTCATGTGTATTATGTCAATTAGAAGGTCCTCAAAAATCATCAGCTCCACCCCCACAGCTGTTGTATCCCCAACCCAGAAAACACAAGTTGAGCACAAGTTCAGAAAGCTCAGAAGATGAGAAAATTTCAGCATGTGTATTTTCTGTAGCAGACATAGAAGAAGAAAATGAAAGGCTGGCTGGGATTAAATCGCAGACTAAAGCAATAGTGGACTCTGTCCAGGTTACTGTTAAAGAAGTTGCAAAAAAGAAAAAAAAAGAAAAAGATTTTGGAAAAGTCTTAATGTATTGTTATTGTTTTTAGGTGGTCTTTAAAATACTAATGTATATATAAATTTTAAAAAAAAAGAAAAATATAAGTCCTGTGTATTACCTCCCTCTCTCCCCCCTCCCCTCCACGTCATCAAAGTTCCCTCCCAATTATTAACTCCTCCCCCCCCCCCCTAATTCATCAATAGCATTTACCTTTAGAAGGAACGTGGTACACGTCCAATGTATTCCTTATTGTATACATCGCTTCCCCTCCCTCCATCACTCCCCCCCCCTCCACGTCACCAAACATCCCTCCCAGTTATTAACCCCCCCCCCCCCCCCCCCCCACACACACACACTCATCTCATCAGTAGAGTACATTGTCCAACGTGGCATATTGTTCACACGGCGACACGTTTTGACGCGCACCTGGCCATTCACAGGACTTCATAAAAAAAAAAACCCGCACTGACGAGGGCAAGGTAGAGGATCAATCTTTTGTGCTGTAGGACAAACCACCTGGGCTATAAATAGACAGACAGCGGACGCTTTTAGACAAATAGACAGGGTTATTAATATGTTATTGGAAATTCCTTTTATAAATGAAGTAACGGGAGGTCTCAGATGACTTAATCATTAAAGAAAAATGTGATTTCTTCATATTTTTGCTATTTTAAGATTTGTCATCATTTTGTATTTCAATAAGAACAGAATAAAAAATATTTGAAAGGAATTTTTTTTAAAAGTATATATATATGTTTGAAATGAATGTTTATCGGGGTGAAACATTCTTTTGCAGGTTAAAATTTATATGCTTAACGTATGTTTAGAAATCTTTATAAATATTTGATACTTTATGGAAATAAGCTGAAAGAGTTTAACAGTTTTGTACCTAAGGTGGTTGCAAGGTTTGTGTTGAAATTTATCAACAGATTTTATACTACTGCGATTAACCAGTTTATATACTGTCGCTAGCCTCATATTTTTATCAAGGCTAGTAGTATAGCATTACACTACCCAGCATATTTTATACTACGGTTAGCCCAATACTTAGATCAAGGCTAGTATATCATTACACTACCCAGCAAATTTATACTGCGGTTAGCCAGGTGTTTTTATCAGGGCTAGTAAATCAATACACTACCCAAGAGATTTTATACTACGGCTATTCAAATAATCCATCAAAGCTAGTCTATTATTGTACTATTCAGCAGATATCATTGCACTACGCAGCAGATTTTATACTACAGCCAAGGGTTGAAAAAGACTTTACAGTAAACACAGACAGAAGAAGGTGTATCTTGATAGGGTACTGTAATACTGTCCTTAATGTGTGACAGCTCAGGACACACATCTTATGTTTGTACGCTTGAGCCCGGCTTTTCAAAAACAACAAAGACAACTAGAAGACACCCGATACTGTCAAAAACAGAGTGAGTTCAACATGATACAAGGAGACTTGACACAAGGAGACTTGACACAAGTAGACTTGACACAAGGAGACTTGACACAAGTAGACTTGACACAAGGAGACTTGACACAAGTAGACTTGACACAAGGAGACTTGACACAAGTAGACTTGACACAAGGAGACTTGACACAAGTAGACTTGACACAGAGAGACTTGACACAAGGAGACTTGACACAGAGAGACTTGACACAAGTAGACTTGACACAGAGAGACTTGACACAAGTAGACTTGACACAGAGAGAATGGACACAAGTAGACTTGACACAGAGAGACTTGAGACAGCGGGACTTGACACAAGGCGACTTGACACACGACGTTCTGGTTGTCGTGAGTCGCGTCGTGCAACACACGTGTAACACACGTGCAACACACGTGCGCAAGCTCTCGTGTCTCATCTGCTTATCTGGAAGGCCAATCGCACTCCACGCGCAAGCTGTTGGTGAGTACGCTGCTCGATCAGCTAACACACAAAGTCACACATGAGCATTGTTAGGATGGCTTACACAAACGTTCAAATGTTCAAAGCTTGGTTTGTTTCATGGGTCACATACTGTCACTTCGAGTTTTTAAACAATATGTTCCAAAAATAACAAAGACTAAGGTAGATATTTGATAAGACAAATTAAAATTCCCATCATATCAATAATGTTTAATTATTAAAATAAAGTGGGTACGGCGTACCTTAAACTGGATCGCTAAGCCGAAAGTTGTAAGTTCAAATCTCGGTCTCGAATCTGTAGGACTTCCCTGAGTCCACCCAGCTCTAATGGGTACCTGACTCAGATTAACAAAAGCGTCCCAGCATAGTTCTGACTACAATTTCCACCGAGGTAATTGAAATAGATGAACTCTACTTCATCTGCCCCATGTGTTTTGGGAATGAATGGGAAAAAATGATGATTAACACAATTAAATCGTTAAACGTCGAAGACGTTGAAAATGTTACAATTCTTCCATACTTTTTTATTGGACAGTTAACTTCTTAAATTCTAAAGAATATTATTAGGCTAACCTACAAAGATCATGAACTAAAGTGGCTCGCCCAGGACAAGGTGGAATGGCGGAGATTTGTTGCTGCCCTATACTCCACAGGGAGTGATGAGGATTAAGTAAGTAAGTAAGTAACCTACAAAGATTATCAGATAGGATAATGGCAATCACTTTCTTACAAACTAGATTCAGCTAAATTTGGCGTATGTATATATATATACAATAGTATTTTTAAAATTTATATACATGTATGTATGTAAGCGTATTTATCGACATGGATTAAGTATAAAAAACAGAAAACACCAGCTGTTTATGTAGACAAGCGCATATTTTCCTATTGCAATAATTGACCTCCGAGGTGAAATCTCGACCAGTGAACAAGATAATAAAAAACACACCCCAAATCGCTCTGTCAACATTTTTTTATTGACACAGTCCAGTCAATGAACTCATGCCAATTGCCTGTCTTCTGTGTCCAACAAACATGATTACGTCCCCTTTCGCTCTCATTGATTACGTCCCCCTTTTTTTTTTACTTTCGATTCAACAGCCTGCCATTTTTTTCTCCTGCGAATCTTGTTTCATATTTCCAAATTCCTAGCTCAGCGATTATTCTCTATCCCTAGCTCTATTCCAACAGATGACAAAATATGATAAACATATTCAGTCCATGGCATTGATACAGAACAACTATTCTCCTGAGACTTCTCGTGTTAAAAAATGCGCATAAAAATATTAAAACGAAAAAAAAAACTAAACTAAACTAAAATCCTAAAGAATTATTCGGCTTTCCTCGTCTAATGGTAGAGTGACAGTATAATCTCACTATAAACAAACTGTTGAATTATTTCCGTGTTTTTTTTTCTTAGTAGGTTGAAACTTGAGAGAGTTGTGGTATTTAGGGTACACGCGGCAAATTAATTGTGAATCTGTTGTTGCTTTTATTTTTTAGTTAGGAGTTTTCAACGCAAACATTCTTGCCTTTGACTAGGTTTTTTAATTAGTAGATCGCGAAAGCTACATATTTTCGGTGTGCATTTTCTATTTATTAACGGCACGTTACACTTTTTAGTTTTAGAACGGACGCACTACTTTACGGTAGATTTAGTATGTAACCCTAATCTTAATTGTAATAGAACGATAAACCTGAATAAAACAATCACGTGGTACTTAAACAATTCAACTCACTCCAACTTGGATTCGTTCCTGTGGTATTCGCCTCCAGCTTCTCAGTAACGTCTTTAGATACTACTCAAGACTGTTATCACATAATAAACTAATTAGGTGTATGTATTTATAGATTTATAAATAATTAGATAATGACACTAATTAGCGTCTAATTTATCTGTATAAATATACGGCAAGATCAAAATAAGATTTTTTTATGTATAACATCTAGATCAACCCGTATCATAGCTAGATCAAACGTCATTGAAAAGGTCGAGGACGAACTCTGGAATAACTGACCGATCTAGAACATTCCAGATTCCGTCGTCCTAATATGTCATTAATGAACCGCTTAATTAGGGATGATGCATGGCATTATGATCACGTGCTGTCGAGCTGTCGTCTGCTAGGAGTTTTCTCCCTTTGGAAAATTATTTTTAGATCGTTTTCTGAGTTGTACAAGCTATGGAGGAATATGCTGAAACTAAAATTATTGTGTTGCTAGTTACCATGTATTTTGGCATAGTGCTTTCCACACCATCTCTTTATATGCAGAGGTAAAAAAACATGAACTCTACTCCATCTGCCCAATGAATCACTGGGTCTAAAGAGGTATCTTAACTATATATTTTGTGTACTGACTCGCATTTTGTCCACCTTAAAGGCTACAAGATAGCCCCCCCCCCCCCACCACTAGCCTAGACCCCCACGACAAGCCTAGACTCCCCACCACTAGCCTAGATGCTAGAAGCCTAGCCTAGTCCCCCCCCCCCCCACCACTAGCCTAGACTCCCCACCACTAGCCTAGACTCCACAAGCCTAGCCTAGCCTCCCATACTAGCCTAGATGCTACAAGCCTAGCCTAAACTCCCCACCACTAGCCTAGACTCCCCACCACTAGCCTAGAATCCTAGATGCTAGAAGCCTAGCCTAGCCTCCCCACCACTAGCTTAGATGCTACAAGCCTAGCCTAGCCTCCCCACAACTAGCCAAGACCCCACAAGCCTAGCCTCTTCACTATTAGCCTAGCCTCGCCCCCCCCCAATGGCCTAGCCTACCCACTACTTCCATACTCCCCACCACTAGCCTAGACGCCCCAAGCCTAGTCTAGCCTCCCCACCTGGACCTACCTAGCCTAGACTCCACCACTAGCCTAGACTCCCCAAGGCTAGCCTAGCCTCCCCACCACTAGCCTCGATGCTACAAGCCTAACCTAGATGCTACAAGCCTAGCCTAGATGCTACAAGCCTAGCCTAGCCTCCCCACCACTAGACTAGACTCCCCACCACTAGCCTAGCCTCCCCACCACTAGCCTAATGTATTGTCGCCAGTCAAGAATGTCCAGGATGCGCCTCAAATAGGGCAGAAAAAAATCCATCAGCTTCTCCTCTGTTTCTCGATAATCCATTAGCCCAGAGTATTCATTTTCTTTCAGGCATTAACGGAATCCCCGGCCTATCTTGGTCATGTCGATAACAGAAAGAGAGATAAGATAGAGAAAGGACGATAAGAGAGGAGGAGAAAGGAGGCAATAGATGTAGAGGAAGATAAAGAAAAATAAACCGGTAGTGATCTCCCCTAAACTTTCTCGAATATTCTTATATAAAACAACAGGGGATGGTAACTGGGGATATAGTTATGATTTTTAATCCATTTTAAATACTTAAACTTTTAAAAATAGAATAGAATCTCAGTAAAAAAACAATTGCGCACCAAGCGAACGCCTAATAAAGGTGTGTATAATAGTGCGCAATAGTATTAAATTTACATTAGTTTTTTGAGAAATCGGAAGTAGCGTAAATTACTACTTCCGGTCAACGGAAGCTACTCAAAATTTAACAGAAGGTAGAGAATTAGATCTTTTACTTACATGTGAAATTTCATTTATCTATCTGAAATAGTACTCAAGTTATAGGCTTTTAAAAAATTCAAAGTAGGAAAAGTACCACTTCCGGTTATCGGAAATCGCTCAAAAGTTGATACGGATCTACGATTTTGATAAAATACTTATATATGAAATTTCATCAACCTAGCTGTAACGGTACTCAAGTTATCGTGTTTACACACGGACAGACAGACAGACAGACAGACACACACACACACAGACATACGGACAAGATTGCAAAATTATGTTTTTCCGTATCAGTGAGGTGTAAAACGTCGAGATTTGTAAAAATCTCGATTTTTTTTTTTGCACGATTACAATACTTTCTCTATACTACGTATATACGAGAAAGTAAAAAATGACAATGCAGAGAAAGCAGACTGATGTTAACAAAAATTTAAGATAAAAATGAAGTTTTCTTTAACGTTATTTATTTTATATTTTATGAATATTTAATCAAAGTGCTAATTACAAGATTTAATTAGTTCCGTGTTAAATTATGCAAAAAAAAAATATTTTTCCCAGCGAGAGAGAGAGAGTTGGTGCTTGTTTTGTTTTTTACACAGCAAGTTCGCGTTCATTAGCTCAACAATGATGTCGGTGTATCTTCGTGCGGTGCGTTGTTTGTATTTCAAAAAACACAATCAAAATGGGCTTTTGATTTCTGAGTGGACCAACAGGTACACTGTATGGGCTCACTACCCCCCCCCCCCTCTCCCCTTCTCCTGTCAACATCCGCTACATGGAGCTTATGACGCTGTGGGAGTAGGTTTACTAATGTGGTTACATTATGGCTCTCAGCGTTATTGATTTTTGTGGGGTGATGTGATTGAATGACAACAAGGTGAATACATTGAGGTGTGGGCGGGGGTTGATATTGTAAAGTTGATGTCTGGGTGATAAGCCTACTGTCACAATTTTTAAAAATTGATGTTTGAGGGACATTGTCACAATATAACAATTGATGTTTGATACGGTCACAAAGCGAAAAAACTGAGGTTTGGATACGGTTGTCACAATGCCAAATTTATGTTTTGACGGAATTGTCACATCGTCAAATTAATGTGTTGGTATTATTGTCACACTGATGAATATTGATTGCTTTAGTTCTGTTGTTCGACTTTAAAAATCGAACAGGCCTCGTTGACAAGTCGTTGAGGTTTTTGTCTCTGAGACTCCCCATCAACATTCATATTTGACACACTGCTATACCACACGATAACCATTCAACGTAACCCTCTTAGTACTGATGCATATTGCCTTTTTTCTCGAGATCATCTAAAATTTAAATCAGAATTTGAGATACTATTTCAAACTTTGGTTCCAAATCATAAAAAAAACGAACAACGGTGCAGATTTTCTTCACAGAAAAAAAAAACGTTTCTTGTTTAATGTCATCAAATTATAATTCCATGACGCCTGACTCCTAAATGACACATGACTTCGACTCTTTTATCACATATCCGAAGCTTTGGATGCATCAAATATATTTTTGTCCAGTACACAAAAACTAAACTCCTGAATTAACGGAATTTCTTTTATATAATTAACTTTGCCTCAAGCTTAAAATTGATGAGGTATTTTTTTTTCCTTGCCTAATCACGCCATTCTTTAATTAAAACAGCTGGATATTTTAATTCAATCTTCGATTTTTCTAGCCGGACTAAATTTTTTTTTCAACACAGCGGACATAATTGAAACAAGACCATTAGCAACAGGGAGTAAAGCGAGATAACTCTGAATCCTCCAGTCACATTAGTTAGGGGAAACCATGTTGGGTAAACAAAAACAAAAAACCTTAACAAAAGAATTCGAACCGTTAAGCAAAATAAATTAAACCTAACAATAAGATTAAGATGTTTTAATATATTTAAGAAATAATGTAATTGAATTAAGATGAAAATATCACATCAAAAACATTTACTAAAGGATAATTTCACAGTTGTAGAAATCTGAACTATATCTCTTTATTTATATGCGTGGCGAATGGTTTAAGTTATTGCACCTTTCGTCGTTCTCTCTCTCTTCTATTAGAATTGATAATTATGTTCCTCTTTCAGGCCTAATGACTCACAGGGCAGATGAAGTAGAGTCCATACGTTTCTTGTTTTCGTGATACGATGGTATGGTGTGGTCAGCAGTATGGGCAGCCGACTTTACTTTCCCTATTCATGAAGTCAGATACAACTTAATTCGGACTGAAATCCAAACTCAAGGCTTTAGGGTTAGCAGTCGAACGCTCAACCGCCCAACCGCTCCGTCTCATAGAATTGATAATAATTATGTTATAGTGTCTTTACGTTCGTAAAAGTTGGGATCCTCACTGCTGCCGAGTCAGCCCAGCCCCTAATCTTCCCCTTCCCCACGGCTAAGAGCATATAGTTAACTCAAACCTTACATCACGATTCTATAAAGAATGCAGCTTCTGTAAGTAGGTTACGTGAAATACATACACCCATGGTAGCGTGTTAGAAAGAGAAAACTCTCGAACTCCTGCATTATTATGATTACCTTGAATCACTGGGTATAAATCCTGGTAGCCATCCCCAATATCAATCCCCGATAGCCAACCCTGGTAGCAATTTCTGGTAGCAATCCCCGGTAACAATCCCTTTTGACAATATCGAAATCCCAAGGAAAAATTCCTAGAAGCAATCCCTGGTATCTATCCACGGTAGCAATTTCTGCAAGCAATACCTGCTAGCAATATCTGCTAGCAATATCTGGTTGCAATAGCTGCAAGCAATAGCTGCAAGCAATATCTGCTTGCAACACTTGCTAAAAACCCATAATAATAATTTGTTGCATTATTCACTCGGGACAATACCTATTCACAATCCCAGGTATACATTCCTGGTTGCAACCCATAGTTGCAACAATCCCTGGCTGAAATCCTTCCTAACGACACCCCCCCCCCCCCCAGATTACACCCACCCATCATCAGGCCAACCTGGCCAGGGCCATCAGATCGGGATTGGCCAATCGCGATATCTAATCATGCAGGGATGTCTGTCTGACTGACGTCACACACGCTCGTGTCTGTCTGCGGCCGTTTTATTCTTTTGTTTGGGGATTCAGGGGGGATAAGCAATATAGGTAGAGTTGTTGTTCAGAGTTATCACACTCATAAACTTTTCTTAATTAAGAAACAAAGGATGGAAGATAATCGGAATTTGTTACAATTTATATATATATATATATATATATATATATATATATATATATATAGGCCTATATATATATACTATATATATATACTATATATATACTATATATATACTATATATATTATATATATATACTATATATATTATACACACATACATATATATATATACTATATATATATACTATATATATATACTATATATATACTATATATCTAATATATAAAGCTCAATTCTGTATGTAAAAATACATATGTTTGGTCGTTGACATACTTCCATGGATTAAAGTGTTAGATAATTAAAGTCCTTATGGTCTAAATTTATGAGTTAAAAAATTACTATTGAAAGTGTTGGGAAATAATTTTCATTTTTCAAATTATAGTAATAATTGTCGGCATGTTCATTAAACACAAGTTTAAAAAAAATATCATCTTTTACAAAAATTCTAATTATGTCTTTATTTAGTCCTATAGCACTTACTTCCCTTTGATAAATTAGGAAAACACAATTACTTCCCTTTATAAAACCATTGCATTAGTGGAAAAGAATTTACTTTTTATTACTTTGTTTTGGTGTTGGGTAAAAAAAATTACATAATTAGCGGGGATTGATCAAGTGCAAATGTTGTAGGTATTGTACGGATAAGCTTGGAGTATTAAAATTGTTCATTAAATTGAAACAGGCGCGTTCGTTTAAGTGAGTGCAAAAGACTATGAATAAGTTGGGGTACTATAGTCGTTTATTAAGCTAAAACAGGCGATTCCGTTGGGTTTGCGTTAGTGGTTGCGGTTTGATTTGGTTCGTTTTTGTTATTTCTTTTTTCGTTTTTGTTTGTGTTTTTTTCTTTGGGTTTGTATTTGTGTTTTTGGTTGGTTTTGCGTTTGGATTTGGTTTGTTTTCGTTTGCTTTTTCGTTGTTTGTTTTTGTTTTGTTGGTATTGGTGTTTGTGGTTGGGTTTGTTGTTAGGTTTTTGTTTTCGTTTGCTTTTTTGTTTGTTTTTTTCTTTGTGTTTGTATTGGTGTTTGTGGTTGTGGTTGGGTTTGTTGTTAGGTTTTTGTTTTCGTTTGTATTTGTAATTGTGTTAGCGTTATGTTTGCGTTTTGTTGTTTTGGTTGGTTGAGGTTTGGGTGGGCAATGCCGGGTTTATGATGATTACTAAACACACAGGTAATGGTCTTTAACAGAAAGGTTTTTCACAGAAGCCAGAGCAGGGCCTGGCCGGGACGGCTAGTATTATATATATATACTATATATATTATACACACACACACATATATATATATATATATATATATATATATATATATATATATATATATATATATATGTAACTGGGGTAGGCCTAACTACCAGTTACAAATGATAACGAACGAGAAGCCGCGACGCAGTATGAAATCTGACGCAACCATAACAGGTGGCTTATTGGATCGGTCTGATAACAATCTCAAAGCCAACGCGTGCTATTTTGGGAAACGGTACGAGAAGTTTCAGACGAGCTGTCAACTTTGATGGATGGGACGCAGATGTTTTAGTGAATCGGACGGTACGTCAGAAACTGCGACATTAGTATTCGGATACATCGATTACAAGTATCGATTACGGAAATGGAGACAAGTACGACTACGATTTCAAGGCATAAATAGGAGGGGACGGCAGAACTCGTCCTCTCTCTTCCCGTTTCGAGGCTCTTGCCTCTTGCATCGCTCGCTTAGATCAGTCAGTCTGTGTGACTATGTCAAGTCGGTTATAGAACGGGTTAGCCGTATTGTGTTAAGAAGGATTATAGACATGTGGATTCAGTTATATAAAGCCTAGTGAAGGACTGTTAGGGGTCAGTTGATTCAGACTATTATTGAGAAGCATTCCTGTTGATTTATTGTGTTATTATGAAGCATTTCTTGATTCATGTAATAAAGGATCAATAGCGAACCTGCATCTTGAGTATCTATACTGTGGTCAATGTTGTCTAGAATGAGTGGTTAAACTCGTTAACACGTGGCACTACAGGCAATTAGGTCTCATTACATGTGGCGTTGCGAGCATGGTAACTGTTGGCTCGTTACAATTGGCGTTGTCGGCAGGATAAATGTTCGCTCGTCACAATTGGCGCTGCGATCAGGATGAATTAAACTAGACTTGCCGATTTAGGCACCCATAGTCAACCTTGTGCATAACTGTGTTTTGTGTGTATGTGAATTCGGACATTCAGGAACTGTGAAAATCGAGGAAAATTTTTTCATATACACACGGTAAGAAAGAACTCTTTTGTTTTACTTACGGAATAAAATGTCTACTCTGGACGAGAAGCAGACCCATATAGTGGTCCTACCCAGAGAGTCCCACATTAACAAATTTTACGGGGACGGGGATCCCACTTTAACCAACAGGTTCAGTGAAGAGGTCAAAGCGGCCTGGGCCTCGAGAGGCATGTCACCAGAGGAAAGATTAAGACTGCTGATGGGCAGCATAGGAGAGACGGTTAGGGCAGAGGTCAAATGCCACGATAAAACCATCCAATCAGATCCAGATAAGGTGCTGGATCTGATTATGGAGACCTTTGGGGAGAGACGGTCGGGAGTGCAACTGCTATCGGGATTCGTGGGCTTAACGCAGAGAATGGCGGAGAGTGTGATGGAGTACTCACACAGGATGAACAGGGCCTTTGATTTGGTAAAGGGCAAATCACCGGACATTGATGTACGCCTACTGAGGGACCATTTCATCGAGGGGCTAGCAACCCCGATCTTAAGGAGAGAGTTGAAAGAGGAGGTCCACAGAGACCAGCAGTTGACCTTCCTTCAGGTCAGGAACTCAGCGATCCGCAGGTCCGAGGATGAGGACCAATCGAACTGTTCGGTGGACAAAGTCTCTGTGCCTGAACAGAGACAATCCCCACCCACAGGGGCCGACACGATGGAGACCATGATGGCTCAACTGTTGGCCCACCTAGAGAAGGTTGACCAACGCTTGAAGTGGTTGGAAAGCAGGTCAACAGCTGAGAATCAGGAAAAGAACGGGACAAAACAGGGACGGGTTGGACGGCCGCGTCCTGCCAAGCCATCACGCCAATGGACGGCAGACGGTAGACCAATTTGTTTGTCTTGTTCACAACCCGGACATATGGCACGGTACTGCCAGGGAAACGGTCGTCCTCTGTAAGGCAGGGCCAAGCTACAGAGGGGCGAGGTTATGGCCCAAGAAGCAAAATGATGGGAGTCTGTCCCGAAATGGTGATTACGATTGGGGACATCGCGGTGAAGGCAATTGTGGATACAGGCTCCCAGGTGACGACAATCACGGAAAATTTTTACACCAAATGGATGAAAGGAAAAGACCATAGGTTGAGGTCTGACACAGGCATGCGCCTGACGGCAGCTAATGGACTAACCATTCCATACTGTGGTTATTTTCTGGCGGATGTCGTGGTGGCAGGACATAGGTTGAAGCAGGTTGGGGTGTTCGTTACGAAACACAACCTAGAGACAAATGTGTCAAATATACCTTGCCTGTTGGGCATGAATATTCTTGGCCAGTTGCCAGAATTTCTTACAAATATTGTCGGATCGACCACACCAGGTCGGGGATCCAAGTTGGCCAGGTTTGCCAAGACCAGAGGAAGGATATCAGTCCCGGCAAACACGGTCAAGGCAATCACATTAAAAATTGGTGATAGAAGTGTGAATGGTGATGTGATGATAGAACCATGTGGCGCCGCACTGAGGGCAGGCGTCGTGTTACTGCGGACATACACATCAGCGGAAAACGGACTAGTTCAAGGGTTGGTAGCAAATGTTTTGGATGAAGAAATTTTTATACCGCCTAACACTCTGGTAGGAGTACCACAGAACGTCGAGGTACAACGGTCGGCACAGTGCATCGAACTGATCAATACCAGTAGTAATGAAGTAACAATTAGGTCGGTCAATGTGACGGCCGAGGTGAAGAAAGAAGATGGCCGATCATATACATTCCCGGAAACTGAGGACCCAAAACTAAATGAATTGCTGAAGAAATACAGTGATATATTTGCCTCGTATGAGGGTGATTTGGGGTACACGGAAGTAATAAAACACCAGATACCCTTACTACAAGACAAGCCGGTGGCGCAACCTTATCGAAGATTGCCACCAAGTCACTACTCTGCGGTGAAAGCACACCTGAACGATCTACTAAAAAAGGGAATTATTACAACCAGTACGAGCCCATATGCGGCACCGATTGTAGTGGTAAAAAAGAAGTCAGGGGAGATAAGACTGTGTTGTGATTACCGGAAATTGAACAATATCACAAGAAGGGATGCATTCCCCTTGCCTCGTATTGATGAATGTCTTGATGCGTTGGGGGGAGCAAGATTTTTTTCTACCTTGGATTTGGCCAGTGGCTACCACCAAGTGGCCATGCACCCCAACGATCAACATAAAACTGCATTTATTTCTCCACTGGGACTGTACGAGTGGACCCGTATGCCGTTTGGTCTAACTAATGCACCTGCTACATTCCAGCGAGTAATGCAGAGTGCTATGAGTGACTTTCTATTTCAAATAATGTTGGTGTATTTGGATGATATTCTAGTTTACTCAAAAACTTGGGAGGACCATCTAAAAAGATTAGAACAAGTGTTTCTCCGTCTTAGGGAGATAGGAGTAAAGCTGAACCCAGACAAATGCTGCTTTGGTTTGAAATCGGTACATTTTTTGGGTTACGTGATTTCGTCGGATGGCATCGCCACTGACCCAGATAAAATTGCAGCTGTTAAAGAATGGAAACAACCAACAACTACGGTAGAGGTCAGGTCATTCTTGGGCTTTGCTTCCTATTATAGAAAATTTGTGCCGGGTTTTGCAAAAATTGCCGCACCATTGCATGACTTGGTAAACAAAATGACAAAGAAACACAGTAAGGAGAAAAAGAAAGGTAAAACACACCTGATAGGTGAATTATGGACTGATGAATGCCTGAACTCGTTTAAGCTATTGAAAAAGGCTTTGACAGAGGCGCCGATATTGGGATACGCGGACTTTGACAAACCATTTCGGTTAGAAATTGACGCCAGCTCTAAAGGCCTGGGAGCTGTGCTATCACAACAACAAAAGCAAGGTTTCAGGGTTATTGCGTATGCCAGTCGAGCTCTGAAGGAATCAGAGAAGAACATGACAAATTACAGCGCCATGAAACTAGAACTTTTGACATTAAAATGGGCTGTGACGGAAAAATTCAGGGACTATTTATTAGGTGCTAAATGTGTGGTATACACTGACAATAACCCCTTGAGTCACCTAAAGACAGCAAAGTTGGGATCCATCGAACAGCGATGGGCAGCAGAATTGGCACTCTTTGACCTAGAGATAAAGTATCGCCCGGGGCGGTCCAATGGCAATGCGGACGCCTTATCAAGGAATCCTTACGAGAGACCGGGTGATGAGGAAGAAACACTGACAGGAATATGTGAGGTCAGAGCGTCAACAGATATCCCTCATGGGGTACAAGTGATGCAAAACGGGCAGACCGGGGTGGAGCACATATCCACGGAACCCGAACATATGGACAGTAGTGATTTTAATTGCCTTAATCACCAAAAGATAAGAGATGCCCAGAGAACGGATAGTGGCTTACAACCGCTATTGAAACACGTCCAGGAACAAAAATTCCCAGGAAGGAGGGAAAGAGAACAATTTGGTCGAGAAACAAAGAAAATACTGAGTCAGTGGAACCGTCTCAGTATAAAGGATGGTGTTCTCATGCGGAGAATTCATGACCAAATTGATGGCACAATACACCAGGTGGTGGTGCCGGGACAATTACGAGAAGAAGTGCTAAGGTTGGCACATGACAGGGCAGGACACCAGGGTCAGGACAGAACCCACAAAATATTACGACGGAGGTGTTACTGGCCCAATATGGAAATGGAGGTCAAACGCCATTGTGAGGCTTGTGTGAGGTGTCAGCATGCGAAAATGCCAGTTGTCAAAATGAGACAGCCATCAGGACACCTACTAGCGACAAAACCACTAGAGATTGTGGCTATGGACTTTACGTCGTTGGAGCAATCATCGGATGGGACGGAACATGTGTTGGTAATGACTGATGTATTCACCAAATGGACTGTGGCGGTGCCCACACGAGATCAGACTGCCAAAACAGTGGCAAAGGTATTATTAGAACATTGGTTCATCAAATATGGCATACCAAGACAATTACACTCTGACCAAGGAAGGGCCTTTGAGTCAGAAGTAATTAACCAACTGTGCAACCACTACGGGATCAACAAATCTAGAACAACCACATTTAATCCGAAAGGAAACGGACAGTGTGAACGGTTCAACCGCAGCATGCATGATTTGCTGCGTACGCTAGAACCTGAACAGAAAAAACGTTGGCCTGATTTTCTCCCAGAGTTGGTATATCTATACAACTGCACACCACATGCCACAACCGGCTTTTCGCCATACATGTTGCTGTTCGGACGAGAGGCTCGACTCCCTCTTGATTTGTTCCTAGGAAAAAGGGAGAGTATGACTGGCTCATACACCGCACTGGAATATGTGAATGAACATATGAGAAGAATTAGAGAAATGTACAGGGTAGTACAGGAAAGACTAGAACATGAATCTCGGCGAAGGGAACCGCCGATACAGACGAAGGACCCGCCACTCAAACTGAATGACAGGGTATTACTGCGTAGCCACCCGTTAGGCAGAAACAAAATCCACGATCTCTGGGGACAGGAGATATGGCAAGTCGTGGAGATGCCTAAAGTAGCAGGTGGCCCCTTTAAGATAAGACCCATCGATCACGCCAAACCGGATCGGTGGGCGAATATTGCTCAATTAAAGAAATATTGGAATAGGCAAAAAGAGCAGTTACACACAGAGAAACCCAAGACAATTAGGGAACCGGAAGTTATAACGGAAATTCACATACCCATTCCGGAACCATATCACCATCAACAGAACAACAGCGATACGCAAGGGGAGGATACCGGCAACAATGAGGATCCCGGTCCCTCCAGAAGCAGAGAGACAGTAGACCATCAGATAAGTGGTCCGCGGAGAAGTTTAAGGAACAGAAGGAATACGAAATTTTTTGTCAGCAACCATCAATTCTTTCATGGTCGCGCTGGTATGAAAACAGACTGTTCAAAGAGCTATAGAAGTGAACTGGTGAAGGCACCAAATGGAAAGGGTGGATGTGAATTCTAGAACTGTTTTGTGTCTCAGGAAGATGATGTAGACACAGTTGATATGTGAAATAGGTAGAACTGTCAATCGTATACGAATGGAACGTCGTGGACAGTGAGTGGAACAATAGATTTTTTTTTTACGACTGTGCGATTGACTTTGGAGGAGTGCACCTGCCAGGCGTTGTTTGTGGTTGAAAACACACAAAAAAAGCAGGGGTGGATGTAACTGGGGTAGGCCTAACTACCAGTTACAAATGATAACGAACGAGAAGCCGCGACGCAGTATGAAATCTGACGCAACCATAACAGGTGGCTTATTGGATCGGTCTGATAACAATCTCAAAGCCAACGCGTGCTATTTTGGGAAACGGTACGAGAAGTTTCAGACGAGCTGTCAACTTTGATGGATGGGACGCAGATGTTTTAGTGAATCGGACGGTACGTCAGAAACTGCGACATTAGTATTCGGATACATCGATTACAAGTATCGATTACGGAAATGGAGACAAGTACGACTACGATTTCAAGGCATAAATAGGAGGGGACGGCAGAACTCGTCCTCTCTCTTCCCGTTTCGAGGCTCTTGCCTCTTGCATCGCTCGCTTAGATCAGTCAGTCTGTGTGACTATGTCAAGTCGGTTATAGAACGGGTTAGCCGTATTGTGTTAAGAAGGATTATAGACATGTGGATTCAGTTATATAAAGCCTAGTGAAGGACTGTTAGGGGTCAGTTGATTCAGACTATTATTGAGAAGCATTCCTGTTGATTTATTGTGTTATTATGAAGCATTTCTTGATTCATGTAATAAAGGATCAATAGCGAACCTGCATCTTGAGTATCTATACTGTGGTCAATGTTGTCTAGAATGAGTGGTTAAACTCGTTAACACGTGGCACTACAGGCAATTAGGTCTCATTACATGTGGCGTTGCGAGCATGGTAACTGTTGGCTCGTTACAATTGGCGTTGTCGGCAGGATAAATGTTCGCTCGTCACATATATATATATATATATATATATAGTAAACACATGAACATGTAAGCGTTAGAAGGGCTCAAGGCTAGCAACGTTGCATCGTCTAGATGCCTAAAATCTTAAATGCCAGATATCTAATACCTTAGGTGTAAACATCTGAAACATTGCAACTACAAATCGGAAAAAAAACTTGACGTTTTTTTTAAAAACACGCATGTTTAGTTCAGAGGATCTTTTCGCTTCCCTCCTCCCCCCCCCCCTATTTATTTGTTTGTCAGACCATGTACTCACCCTAAACGCCCCCCCCCCCCTCCACCGTGCTATCAATTTGTTCGGCCCGGTGCTAAACATGAGGGCGGCAACTTCTGACACCTTCAGCAGATAAACTGTACATCGGCCCTGGGGGTTGTTATCTGAGAGGGGGGAGGGAGGGACGTGTATACCCCCCACCCTCCCCCTTCCGTGTCAGACTGCCCAGCACCTGTCCTTAATGACTCCCGCGGGTCGCCGCCCCCACGCCCCGAACATTCCGTGAGTTGGGCCCCCGGTCTGACCGGGAGATGAGGTGATAGCTCAGGGGCGGTCACTATCTTGTGGGGTGGGGTGGGGGGGGGAGGGGGTTGGAGGTGAGGACCCTAGCAGATTAGGAAGGCAGGGGTGAGTAACTGCTGATACACGATAAACTAAGGGGGGGGGGGGAGGGTTGTTATGACTTGGTAGTGGCGGGAAAAGTTGCCAGATTTCAAAATATTCCGTATACTTTTATTTTTAAAAGTTTAAATTCGAGAGCACACAGAGATATAGCTAGGGCGTCATAAGATCAAATAAAGGCATTTGTAATGGCATATATGTTGGATGGTACTCTATTGTTTATTCTTAAGTAAAATAATAACTTGGTAACTCATTAAAATGGCTTGGGAGGCTAGGTGCTAGTTACAAACACCATTTTACTACTTTCCTTATATATATGCTAATAGGTTAGGTTAGGTTTGCCTGTCGTCCCTCCTTGGACATAGCCAGGGCATATTATAATCTAAGGGCATATTATAATCTAAGGGCATAGTGAGACGCTAATGTTTTTATTCCAACATTGCTGAGATCTATAGAAGCGAGATGGAGAGGGGTGGGGGGGGGTACTGTAACACAAAATTTAGAACCAACAGTTTAAGCCCACCACCAACACTTAAACAAAAACTAAGTACGACAAAATGAACAAAATTAGTTGCCCTAACCATCAAGACAACATGTAGGACTACTTCCTGTTAAAAAAAAATCTCGCCAAAAATATGATTTTTAAAGATTAACAGATAAGAGCTGCAGCTGATGTTGTTTTAATATTACACGAGCATCTCCTATACACAAACACTTACTCATAAGTTGATGTTTTTTCGTCCTAAAATAGAGCGCAGAAACAGGTAGTGGGAAGTGTGTGTAGGGGGGAGGGGGCGGGGAATTCTAATTTTACATGCTTATATTGTAGCTGAGATAATTATAAAATAGATTTGCTAAAATCCCGGTTCTATCTAATTTTGTGATTTGAAGGAATTCGAACATTTTACATTCCAATATGGGGAATATCAAAAGCTTATTAACTTACAATTTGAGATGTTTAAAATCGCCTAATATTAGAAACTTGAATACAGTGTAGTAAAAATTAATATTTATCCATGTTGGTGTTGCTGTGACTATGGCCGAGGGTTAGTATTAAAGCAGGTGACAGGATCGTGAGTAGTCTTGCTGTTATTTAGAGGTAAGGGGATGGGTTAGGATAAAGATAATTTTAAAAACGAAACGATGCAGGTTAAATTCGCGTTATCAAAATTTTTATACCATGGTATTAATGCATTTAGAAGCAGAACTTGATGAAGGCTTAGCAAAATTTACAATAACTATTACTACACCACCCTTCTACGCTAGTCCGTTTGGATGTATTTGAGTTCATCCAGCTTTGATGGGTACCTGACTTAGTTTAGGGAAAGCAATGGCGGCTGGACATAAACTGAACAAACTTTTTCCGGTTAAGTGACCATGGCATAAATGACATGTGGCATGCCAAGGTCACTTAACCAGGGGAGTTTACTTCATCTGCCTATTGACCGTCACGTCTAAAGGGTTCTTTTTAAACAAACCCTCTACTATAGACCCACTTCAAAGCAAAAGTTAACTTGCAGTAAAACTTACTGAAGTCCTGCGCTAAGATAAGCCTCGGCGACCTTCTAAATTTAGCCCGTGAGCCATTTCGCTCACAACAAAGGCCCATCACCAACGTGTTCTTACTGTAAAACCTCTAAACCCTCCTTGCAGAGATACTGCGAACTGAAGAAATCTCGCCCTGAGTGTATCGATAGTTATCCCCCATGTCAGGGGGGAGATAACTTCATCGTAATCCCCCTCGAGGCTCGCACGTAAGTCAGTTAGTTCAACCCAAAGACACTTCATCTGTCATTCTTTATTTCTTAATACTCCCCCCACCCCCACCCTACATAGACACACACATACACACACACACATACACACACACATCCTCCCCTCACAGAACATTACTGAGGCGACCAGCGAGTCTAGCCCTTGAAGGGAAATAACTCTCCTCTAAAAAAAAATCAAGCGCTGTTAATGACAGGAAACAGGTTGAATCGGGGCTGACTAAATCTGACGTGGCCGTGTGACCCGCATGTTAATGAGCGACACTGACCATCTTAGAATTCTTTTTTTCTCTTTTTTTCCTCCTTTTTTGTCCTTTTTCGAGGTCAAAGAAAAGTTGGAAACAGATGGTTGTATTTTTTTTTTCTAAATTCAACATTGTAGTACGTTCTGATTAATGGAAATAGCATCACGATGATTACAAGCGAGAGCAAAGTGTAAGATGTGTAAGCTTGGATTATCATTACATAGTTTCATATCCCTATATAAAATTGGTTAATTACACCAGACACATAAACAACAAAAAAATGTGGCTACAAATATTTATAATAACTCTTACGTTTAGGTCTGCATGGTGTTTTTTATATGAGTATTCTTTCAAATTTTGTTATCTTTTGAAAAAAAACTTTTTTTACTTGTGGTTTTTACGTCAATGCCAAACCAGCAACCTACCAGCTACATGGCTAGAGAAACTTATGGCTTTTGGACGTGGTTTCTGTGTCCCTAAACCCTTAGGGTTCCCACCAAACATGCAGGGTCCCTACTAAACCTGGAGGGTCCCTACCAAACCTGCAGGGTCCCTACCAAACCTGCAGAATCCCTACCAAACCTACAGGATCCCTACCAAACCTACAGGATCCCTACCAAACCTACAGGATTCCTACCAAACCTACAGGATCCCTACCAAACCTACAGGATTCCTACCAAACCTACAGGATCCCTACCAAACCTACAGGATCCCTACCAAACCTACAGGATTCCTACCAAGCCTACAGGATCCCTACAAACCTGCAGGGTCTCTACCAAACCTACAGGACCCCTACCAAACCTACAGGATCCCTACCAAACCTACAGGATCCCTACCAAACCTTCAACATACCATCTCATAACCAGCATGATATGTTTTACTTTACCGCGGTACCTGAGTTCTAAACCCAGCAGAAACTGTTTAGGTACCGTGGTTCCTGTAAACCGCCTACGCCTCGGTCGACTGGTCAGCGTGATGGCACTAACGCTCGTCCATTAGTACCTGGCTTGGCGCTCATCATACCCCGGGGGTCAGGACACATCCACCAGGTGTAAATACACCCCAGGTGTGGTGTTAACACCCTTGTGTTTACGATGTGTTTTTATCTAGAAATTTCTAGATAAAAAATATAAAGTGTGATAAAAGACTGACGGGTGGTGTTAAAAGAGTGCGCGACCTTCTATAGAAGAGACGGGGTGTGAGATCTAAGTTCTATCTATGATTACATTTTTTTGACAGTATTTAGGAAAAAATTTAATCAGAAGCTCTGTTGCATGTAGGAAGCGTGACCGCACGACCGTGCATTGGTTGTAAACTTGGCGTGCAGTGTTTTTATTTTAAAAAATAAATAAAAAAAATTTTAATTTTTTTTTTATTTTTTATTTTTTGGAAACTGCAGATAACTTAGTTCAAGTCTTTTCAAAGCACCGGGCATACAAAATATATTTAGAACACAAGAGTTTGCTTCTTACACCGAGTTTACACTTGCGACATGTATACTATACATGTCTAGGGAAAAAAACAACTTGGGGAAATTTTTTTCTTATAACAGTATCTTGTTGCTAGTTTTTATTCTAGATATCTATAGAATATATGTCGCAAGTGTAAACGCGATCTAAAGTTCTGATCAGAATGTATATGTAAGCAATTTCTTCTTCTTTGTTCTTAATTTTAATGTTGGAAGGAATCCCCTCTAACAAATGAACTATACGTGTCAACTGGTCATGCGTCATTGAGGCCATTGACTCCGATTTCAGCCTGCTTTTTCTTTTGTGATTGTATGGTAGGTATTTATATCGAAATGAGAGTAGCTCTAATTACATCAGAGTTAGTGGGAAATATATCGTCAATCCACCAAACCTTTGAATTAACATGATTTAACATTCAGAAATGATTGTTATGCGTCTATGTTGATTAAAATTAAACTTGGTGGAGTGTCTGTGTATGTTTAGTTGTGGTTTGATGTTGCGAGAAAATTAAAAAGTTTCATCAGTAGAGGGTAGTATGACGTCACCGCTCTCATGCTAATCTTTATAATCTCTGTAACACGTTTTACCTATGTCATCTATGCTAGAATATCTACGCAAGAGGCAAGAAAAAAAAATATATACACAAAGTTTGAATAGACTTGTAAATTTCATTTACTTTTTTGTTTTTTATATTGTTTTTAAAATTATTTAAATATTCAACGCAATCCACAGCAGGCTAAAAAATTCGAAAAATCTTTTTTAAAACTATTTTTAGACTGTTTTTTTACGATTAGTGTACACCTCAACCTATAAACCACGAACCCACCCCTTCCCGGTACTGTTAATAATCTAACACACACTTAACAGTTATACGTCTCTAATCTCGTAAATACTAAACACCGAGTTCATAAAAAAAACCAACCGAAACCGACCAAATGAGTTCAACGCACTGAATGACACTGACACACTTTGCAACAGCTTTTGTAGTAACATAATTCCCCCCACCCCCTCACTCCCTCCCCCCCCCCCCCCTCCCCAAATACACCAGCTACCTGTAGGTTGAAATATGTTCACAAAACTCAGTGATATTATTAGACAAGCTATGATACGTGCTCATTTGGGGCTGCTCCTTTCGTTTTCTTTTCTCCCATGATTCAACTAACTTGTTTCCTTAAGATGGCCCGTATCTAAAAGACGCCGCACACAGGAAAGTGTAAATACCGAAAGATGATACCTACAGAGGTGAATGGAGGATCTAGTCGGAGACTCTCAAAAATAATCCTAGATTTTTTTCTCTTTCCAAGCGAGGTGTGTGAAATGTATTCTAGCGGTTGAAATGGGACTGGGAGGGGTGGAAGGGGGAGGGGGTTGATTTGCATACAGACGTACGGTGAAGAGTGGAGATTTCACTTAGAAATGTGTAAAGAGAAAAAGAATATGACGAGGCTGAATTTAAACTTACCAAATTTTAGAGGGGAGTTTATGTTTTATTATATACAAGAGGGAATGCTAGAAGTTTGTATGATGAGAGATGTATTACAACATATATATAGTTGTACGGATATGTAAAAGTAAAAAAATAAAGTTCCCTTTTCGAACCTGACGTTCCTTGGGGTAAGTGAAGTAGAGTTCACCTGTTTCTGTTACCACGGCATATGAAGAGATAGTGTGATACAGATATATAGGCTTATGTAAAAACACGTCCATTTTTTACTGTTATAAACATGTTATGTTTGTAGTTTAATTTAATGTTTCCTTTTCGAACCTGACATTACATGGGGCAAGGCAAGTGAAGTAGAGTTCACCTGTTTCTGTTACCACGGCATATGAAGGGATAATGTAATACGGATATATAGGCTTATGTAAAAACACGTCAATTTTTTACTGTTATAAACATGTTATGTTTGTAGTTTAATTTAATGTTTCCTTTTCGAACCTGACATTACATGGGGCAAGTGAAGTAGAGTTCACCTGTTTCTGTTACCCCAGCATATAAAGGGATACAGATATATAGACCCATGTACAAATCCGTCCACGTTTTTACTGTGCTATAAAATGTTATACGATTTTAATTTTAGCTTAATTTAATTTCACACGACGAAATTACGCTTGGTGTTAATTACGATTCGAGTCTTCCATCAAGAAAATGTTGCTCTCAATCAACATAAAGCTGTCAGCTAGACAAGCAAAAACTGCTGTAGTAATTTGTCATGTTTTGTTGTTTTTTTACACCCAGTATGATTGTGTTCTACCATTCTTCAACTAGTTATATGGGTTGTCCAATGTTTAATTTTAATGTCATACCACCCTTCCACCTCCCGACTTTAACGCTTCTTGTTTATTTTCAAACCAGACTCCAACCTTGAAAACACCGTTTACAATTTTAAACATTTTTATACGAAGTTGCTTGATGCGCATAGTTGGTTTTATTTGAACATCTGTAAACCATAAGCCATAGCGCGTATGGCAAAGTCCTAAACGAACAAGAGGGGCTGGTCTATTAGTATTCTTTTCCACGTCTTCATATAAAAGGCGGACGAGGGGGGTGGGGGTGGAAGGGAGAGGTTGGATTTAGGTGACCATTAAAAACGAATGTCTCGTGAATTAAACCTCCGACTAGCCAGGGACCACACGACCAATGAGGTTGCCAGGAAGGTCCATTAGAATAGTTTATTCACCCCCACGGGGAGGGGGGTGGGGGTGACATGTCTTGAACAGACAGGACACACCTTCAAGTCGTGGGATGTATAAATAAAAGAAGAGAAACAGCTTTTGTCTAAATTACAGACTTTTAATCTTTGAATGTTAATTAACCCCCGCGCTTAGCATAAACAATTATTCACCGCGGCATGTACGGCTGTAGGAATGGGTTGCCGCGGTTTATAAACTGTCGCCTTTAAGTACCGTAAAACCCTTTTCAAGGTATGGTATACATAAATCTTTCATCTGTTTCCACATTAAAACTACTACACGGAATTGTGTACGTTTTCGGAATTTGTCATCGTGATTAAGACGTTTTAGTTACCATGTAGCGTAAAAATAAAAAAGATTCGCATAAACGCTAAGTATTAGGTGGGGGGGGGGGGGGGTGATTTAAGTATAATAAAAACTTATTATTTATGTCTCCAAATACGTTTTCAACGCACAAATAATGTTTTAGAATAGTTAAAGTTCTTTATATTATCCTCGTGAATGTATAGACCTATAGAAAGCAGTGCCTTAGTTAAGGGACGCGATCACAAGATGTTGTTCATTAAGCGGGTTGCTTTGTATTTCCGACCACTGTGTATCTACTGCAAGAATAGTTTCAATGTTTTCAGCGCAAAAATCGCAAGCTATTTGTCTGGTAACTGAGTTTCTTTTAGGCATCTTAGGGGGGGGGAGGTTGTCAGAGAAAGTCCACAGATATAGAAAAATATATATATAATTTAAATAGAAAATATATACTTTGACCAATATCCTCTCCAACCCCTGAATTTAAGTGCACCCCTGTGAAACTTTCACGCACCCCTTCCCCTACCCTGCTTTCGGAGAAAAGTGTCTGAAAATGTGTGAAATAAACACGGCCTACAAAATCCTACGCTGACAATCACACAGGTACGGACACATAAAGGCACACACACAGACACCTTCAGGTAACAAAAATACATGCAGACGCACCTACACACAAACACATGTACGGACACATACACACACACACACATAGACACATTTAGGTAACAAAAACACATACAGACGCACCCACACATAAACACGGGTACGAAAACATAAAGGCACACACGCACACACAGACACATTCAGGTAACAAAAACACATGCAGACACACCTACACACAAACACACGCACGCACGAATACCACATGGTTCCCAATCTTTGAATGTTGAACACCAGGATCCAATCAACACAAGAATAGGTCATTGTGTACAGCCGCGTCGGTATTGTGTACAGCCGACGTCGGTATTGTGTACATTAGCGGGAGTGTGTTCCACAGGGATTATTGGATTAGTGAACAGGTTGTACGCATACATCAAGATAGGGTCCGTATTATGTAAGCGCAAGACATTGCCAGATAAGAGATCGGATTTAAATTACTGCCGAAATTGTGGACGGTTGTTGGGTTGGGTTCAGATGAATGATGGTATTGTGTTAAGTCTAATTTGTTACTGATTTGACCTAATCTGTCTGTTATTGAATTATCCGCACTAACCACGACAATAAACTTAATGTTACATATGTATTGATTACACCTTTAATGTAAGCCAACAAAATCTGGCTTGATACAACGGGATATAAATTTTGTTTAGAAAAAATAGGTTCCGGGTATGTTGTTATTTAGGAATTGTCAGTGATTATTTTTACAAGCGGTGACTTTGTCACTTGAAAGCGATCGAAAGCAGAGATCTTATAGAGCATTTGATTTTTAGTACGATACAATAATTTAATTTATCATAGAACTAGTTATAGCAGTCTGAAGCAAAACCTAAGAAATTGTTTATGAGTTTTCGGTATTTTAATGATGGATAATATAATTTAAAACAGGACGCCTTAGACAAGCATCGATATTCTTACAGCCTTAAGACCCTAGAACTTCTTGTCATAATACAATAGATCCTTCTGAAGTACTCGTTTGCAAGCAGTGGCGTAGCCAGGATCGTCTCAAGGGGGGTCCAATTTTTACCCGGGGACAAACTTTCGATTTGCACCCCCCCCCCTCAAACTTTCGATTTGCACCCCACTTCAAACTTTCGATTTGCACCCCCCCCCTCAAACTTTCGATTTGCACCCCATCATACTTTTTATATATATACCGAGGGGTCTATGGGGGGGGGGGGGGTTATGATCCCCCCTACCCCCCCTGCCTACGCCACTGTTTGCATGAAATTTTTTCAAAACTACACGCCTCTTTATCTAATTTAAACCATATGACTGCAACCGAATTCTTTATTCTAATTCACCCATTTCCTGTATTCTATTTCACCAATTTCCTGTATTCTAATTCACCAATTTCATGTATTCTAATTCATCAATTCCCTGTATTCTAATTCGCCCATATCCTGTATTCTAATTCACCTATTCCCTGTATTCTAATTCACCCATTCCCTGTATTCTATTTCACCAATTCCCTGTATTCTAATTCACCCATTCCCTGTATTCTAATTCACCCATTCCCTGTATTCTATTTCACCAATTCCCTGTATTCTGATTCACCAATTCCCTGTATTCTAATTCACCAATTCCCTGTATTCTAATTCACCAATTCCCTGTATTCTAATTCACCCCTTTCCTGTAATCTCATTCACCAACCGCCTGTATTCTAATCCCTAAACTGAACATAACACCCCCCCCCCCCCACACACACACACCACACAAATGGTGCCTTTATACTACAACCACACAATTTTCTCTTGCATAATTTTTTATTACACCACACCCACTATGACAGCTGTTGCGACTGTGCCTGCATTTCGTTTAAAACAGGATTAGGAGGCTCAGTGGCGTAGTAGACAATGATACCTGCACGCGGTGTGCTGTTGATGTAGTGTGCACTGAACTCTGGGTTAGTACGGATAATCGCACGTGTGAATGCATGTATTTAATGTAGAACGAGGTTTTTTTTTTTTTTTTTTTTTTTTTTTTTTTTTTTTTTTTTTTGTGTGTGTGTGTGTGTGTGTGTGATGAAGTATGATGAATTAAGGGATTAGGTTTTACTATGTACAAGTAACAATGCAGTTCATGGTTTTTAGATGTGAATGTAGTGGGGTAAAATCGTAACGATTGGCTTTGTGCGAAATTGTGTGAGTGATTTCATCATCTTTTCCCGTTTGTGCCCAAGATACACGATGCAGATGAAGTAGAGTTCGTCTGTTACAATGACCTCCACATACAAAGGGATAATGTGCTCAGCACTATACCCAGCCGCATTTTTCCCTAACGTGACTCAGGTACCCATCAGAACTGTTTTACTGACGAACCCGGATTCAAACCCGATACTCTCTTGCTTGCAGTCTAGCTCTCTACCGCTAGGTTACGCTGTCGCTAAACCACATTTAAGAGTTTTAGTGAGTTAGATCATGATTCATAAATCAAACCAAAAAAGTGAAACACTACCCTAAAACAGATTAAAACTGCAGTAATCTAAAAATTTAAACTATCATCTTGACCCCCCCCCCCCCCCCCCCAGTACCAATAGACCAACAACTCTATTTCATAACACAACAATCAACGTTCCCACTAGGTCAAATAGCGTGAAATTTGTATTTTGAGTGCATGGTTTCTTCTTTCTTTTTCTTCGTTCTTAATTTTAGTGTTGGAAGGGATCCCCCTCCACCACACTTAAAGGATACGTGTCAACTGGTTGTGCGATTTCAGCCTGCTTTTGTTTTTGGATTTGCTTCCATAGCCTTTGTCCAACCAAGAACGAATTACAGTTGTTTGATTTTGGAGTTGTCTCTCCTAGAAGAGTGGCTGTCCCCATCTGCCCGAGGGTTCGAACTCGAGACTTTTCGGTTAAGCAACCATGAGCTTTACAGACTCGACAACTTCGACCCCTAGTGCGTGGTTTATAAAAGTTTTATACAAGAATTATATAATTTACAAAGCGATTGTGCGGATGATCAAAACTACTGCGGCCTCTCCACAACGCAGCTTATAGGGAACAAGTCTCATCCTTGCTCCAATACACCTCTCCGCCATCTCTCAGCCCACAGCGGGCAACACTGCCTTCAGGCCTACACAACAACAAAAAATCTCAAACCCATTTTAAATTTTAAAAACCGCCAAGCCTTCATTTCCTCCTCCCCTGTAGACGAGTCAATGACAAAAAAAATATTTCCGTTAATAACCGTTGATGAATGATTGAACATTCCATTATCCTCTTGTATTGTGCGGCCATGATCCTCTATCGGCGTTTTGCCCGACGAGCCTTTTCGACGCTGCATTCTGGGGAATAATTGCCTTGAAAAGCCCTAAATCTGGGCCATGCGTTCGAATTGCCAAACGAGGCCAATCAAATCACACAGATGATTATGTCCTTAGGCCTAACACGAGCCAATCAAATCGCGCTGCTGATTATGATTATGAAATTTTATTATTCTATTATTTTTTTATTTATTTATTCTGACTTTTAAACATGGTAATAAAGTTTAGACCAAGGCTTAAGGGGGATTCGATACGCGTGATACAAAGCAATTAAGCTGTCATTTTTGTTTGTTAATTTCAAATTTGCGTATATTAAACGCAAAAATAGTGATAGATTATTAATACAATAATTAATAAAAGAAATAATTAATTCCCGTAAAGCTAAAACCTATAGTTAGCAAATAATACATTATCATAACAAGTAGCGTATATTTGTGAAAGGTAGGCAATTTTATATTTAAGTTTACGTTAACTTATTTTCGAGTTGTTTTTTTTAAATACATAAATAGATAATTAACATAATTTATGAATGAAAGAAAAAAATTAAAAAACCAAAAACTATAGTTAGTAAAAAAATATACTAAAATAAATATATATATATATATAATTTTTTTTTAAAGTGAAACTATGAAAAGATGGAAAATTTACGTAAACTGAGTGCGGTGTAAAGCATAATCGATGCTGTGGGTCCGGACAGTGCACCATCTTTCCATCTATGGCACTGACTCTCTGCTTAGTGCACTACCTCATCGGCCAGAGCACTACCTTACCGGCCAGTGCACTACCTCACCGGCCATGACACTACCTCAACGGCCATGACACTACCTCCCCGGCCAGAACACTACCTCAACAGCCAGGGCACTACCTCACCGGCCAGTGCACTACCTCACCGGCCATGACACTACCTCCCCGGCCAGAGCACTACCTCAACAGCCAGAGCACTACCTCCCCGGCCATGCAATTGCCCTTCCGGACACTGGGCTGACATTATTTCATGAACTGAAGAACTATGTATTAGCCATATTAAATTATTTTTTTTCTTTTGAGGGTTTCGTCTCATACCGTGACTGTGCCACGCCTTAGAGTAACCCGACACTGTCGTCACTTACACTTGGGTCTTCCTACTTACATGGGTCGGGATACAAACGGGTCATATGGGTCGTCCAGGTTTTATCTTTTCCGGTATGCCAGAATAAAATGCCGGACAAAACGGCTTAGATTTCAATGTTCTGGATTGCAACGCATCTGGTATGCCGAGTACTTCATTTCACCTGAGTCGACCGCGAGCACGATGATGCACCTACAAAACGTACCTGGCAAAGTCGTGAGCTGCAATCGCTAGTAACAAAAGGTCACTGACAATCGCGTGTAATGGGTGTGTATTTGTTTATGGGCGAACGTCCTAGAAAACATCCTTACATTCATTATTTATCAATGGGTGGGAGGGGAGGGTGGGAGGGAGGAGGGGGTGAGCTTGGCACGTGACATTTCTTGCTTCATCGGCAACAGGTATCGAATCTTGCTCACCTGTAAATATTTACCTCGGCAGCCCGGGGGTACGGGGGTCACTTGACCTACAGGTATTCGGACCCCCAGGTGTGGGGTAAAAGGGGGGGGGGAGGGGGTGTTGTATTGTGTATCGATTACAGAAACTATTAATAGTCGCAGGACGCGGTGTGTACAGTTAGATCTAACACCAAGCATTGAGCATTTTATATTAACCCCCGACGGATGGGAAAAAAAAATTTGTCGTTGTAGATCAGCAGCACTTTGTACTAAAAGCCAACAGAACACCCCACATTGTGTGCCAAAAGTCAACAGAACACCTCACACTTTGTACCAACATCGTACAGAACACCTATTTCTGTGATCTCAGCACATGAAGAGATAGTTCTTTTGACTTAATAATTTATGTTTCTTAACTCATTGAAATGTTGGATTTTATACTTGAACATTTTTTTTTCTATTTTATTATGTTGTAGTTTCTAATCCAATGAACTTAGCCTTTGCAAACAGAGCGGCGTTTATTACGATGAAGTGGTAACGTTGGTTAACCTATAGCGAGGTTAGCCGCCAACAAAAGTAAATAAAACCGACAGCATCTTAAAGGACAATAAACGTTATTTAATGTTTAAAATATAGTAAAAAAATGGATGACGCCATAACTAAATTTTTGTTTACAAACGGTTTGTGAGGTCACTCAATGGCGAGACGGAAGGAAGGACAATTAGAGACCTGCATCAGCTGTGGTGATGGCCCCTGTCAGCAGACGACAGCGAGACCTTGACCTTTTAACGGTCGTCTGCGATGGCATGTTTAGATGAGACGCGGAAATTGGCCGGACACGCGCGTGGGCTGACGATAGTTTCCCGCCAAATTCTCCACTTCCGTTTGGCCGGCCTTGCATTCAAATTAATTTCGGCCCCGCACAATTAAGATGATTCTACATTCAGAAAGGTTTTAATAATCGTTAGAATTTATTCAGAGGTCATTGTTATGAGAAATCATTTTAAAAATTCAAACAACTGCTGCCTTGTAGTTTGTTCTTGGTTGGACAAAGGCTATGGGAGCAAATCCAAAAAGAAAAGCAGGCTGAAATTTTAATCAACAGCCTAAATGGCGCATCACCAGTCGACACGTAATACTTAATTGTGTTGGAGGGAATCCCTTTAAACGCTAAAATTAAGTACGAAGAAGAAAAAGAAGAATAAACAAAGTCCACTTTAAAAATCCTGGAGATCCCATATGTTTCAAGGGAAATAAACAAAAGAGAGGTAATGTTAAAAATGATTATTTAAAACAATTTCACAACAATAAAAAAATATGAAAAACTGAAAAAAGTGTAAGACGTTTAGTAAAGATTCCTGAAAAGTAAAACAAAAGTGCTCCCCTCTGTCACGAGTAAAGTTGTTTTAATAAAAAGCTTTCTTGGGACAATACGCCCCCCATCAACGTCTTAGGGTCGTTTATAACTCCCATCTCGCATATTACCGTTACGTGATGTCACCCCCGACCCCCATCATCCTTCGGGGGTGAGCCGAGGGTGCACCGACGTATTGAAACCCCAGGGACGATACAGTTCCCATACGTACCTAGTGCTCCTGGGTCCGACCTTTTATGTAAACCCTAACCCGAATTTAGATGTTTGACCTTTTAGCGTTAGGGGGTGGGGGAGGGGGGTAAAGAGGGGGAGTTCTAAGCAAGAGAAATGGTCACGTGAGACATGCAGATCGAGGGAGGTGAGCGGTGTGTTAAATTTGACGACGTGTTTACACTACCATAGGTTGATTTTAGCTCGCCTCTGAGAGAGGTGCGGGGGGGGGGGGGGATGCATGCAGCGCAAACGAACAATTTTTTAGGGGCAGGGTTAAAATATTACAATAGGGCAACGATTTTTTTTTATTTATTTTTTTTTGGGCGGGGGGGGGGGGGGGGGGTTGTCTAGGCAACAATACTTATTCCAAATGTATAAGTTATTGCGCGGCGCATGCCCATTCACGCATGAATCATTACGTCACTCACTGGCTCGTGTAGCGTAAAGGAAGTTGTAACTTTTTTATTCGTCTTAGATGTAATTTACTGATCACTTTACATTGCCGCCGTGTTGACTTGACTGTTACACTCCTTATATCGTCATATCGGCTGATACGTATTTACAACATTGATACTTCATGTACTTTCATTTACTGACAATGGCTTATTGGTGCATAGTAAACAACGACTAATTTTATTTTTTATTCAACTTGTAGGTTGAAAATCAAATTGTTATTTGACATGCATTGTGGGTAACTTTGGAGCAGAAATAAACATTGAGTTTCATTGCCTGTGGGGTTGAATTAATGAGTAGTGCTGATGATGTTGTGATGGGTTTAAAGTGATGAGGTGGATGTTTTTTTTTTATGAAATTTTATTATGTACAGTATCACACGATGATTGAAATTATATTGTGCTAGGGTAGGGTGGATGGCGCTGGCTTGGAATTTTTTTTTAATATCAAACTTAACTCTACACCAAGATGATCGGATGCACCTGGGGAAAGTTGGAGAGACTGGCCCAGGACAGGGGCGTCTGGAAGGCTCTTGTCAGCGGCCTATGTCCCAGGAGGGACGACAGGCAAACCTAACCTAACCTTGGCTCTACCGCACAGTTGCCAATATATAGGCAACACCATTATTAACCTATCACTTGTGGGCAAATTTTTGTTACTGTAAAATATGTTGTAATTTGTTTTCCCTTACGTGAGTTGGGTACCCATATGAGTTGGGTGGACTCCGGGACGGTCTACTGACCTAGGAAAAAAAATCAATATACTGCAGCTAACCATCAAGCCAATTGCTAATATTGTTTCATCATATTGTCTATAGAGCAAGATTTATTAACTTTATTATGGTTTAATTTTTTAAATTATTTTTAAAGGATTAATTATGTTTTCACAAAAACAAAAGACAGTAGGCATATTTTATAGTAAACAAAAATTTATTAACATTGTTTTAAAAAAGTATACGTTTACTTAAACGTGAAAGATATAATTTTAAAAGTGTAAATAATTGGAATAATAAACGTGCTTACCTCCCCTACCTGTTTCTCTTTTGCTTTGTGTAATTAAGGACAACTGTTCAATTCTACAATAATTTTATTTTAAACTTAGCCTGAGCGATGTGTTTGTGCTGTCTCCTAAATTATTTTTAATGAAGTAGCGGAACATGGGTAAGCAACACACACATACACACCCACACACACTCATATATATATATATATATATATATATATATATATATATATATATATATATATATATATATATATATATATATATATATATATATATATATTCAACGTGCGACACAATTATTAACTTGACGATATCCCCCTCCACATTACAATTGGAAGCTTGACAGTCCCTAGACCTATCTTACAGTACCTCTCGTACGTCCGCGCCGCTTGGGTCTCTGGTTCCCAGCCCTACAGAGCCAGGATCGAGATCACCATTAACCGATCCACGCCGTTGTTTTTATGGATTAATCATCCACGGTGATTAAGGTGACTCAGGGATCAAAGGGTAGATCGGAAGATATCCACGGGGATAGACCGTTGGAGATGGCGGGATAAGACTGGGGTAGCGGTTGGCGGGTGGGGGTGGGGGTGTAATAAGGATATAAATAAATAAATAAAGCGCCGGTGATCACGTGTTTATTGCACATGGCCGAGGGTGGAGACTGTACCGGTGTACCAATTGTGGGCTGGTGCCGGTTAGGGGTGGAGGGGGGTGGGTGTAGGGCTGGAAGTCTACGGGTTTAATTTGATCTGGGGAGGGGGTGAGGGGTGGGGGTTTATAATGTAATCAGGGTTGGGTGTAAACAAGACGTCACTCAAAACATTAGGTTGTGCGTGGTGTGTGTGTGTTTGTATGTGTGTGTGTCTGTGTGTGTGTCTGTGTGTACGTCTATATGCGTGTCTGTGTGTATCTGTGTGTGTGTGTGTGTCAGTGTGTGTATGTTTAGGCGTATGAATGTTTGGTGAACGTGTGTGTGTGTGTGCACGATCTTTGCGTGGGTGTTTGTTTACGTGTATGGTTAATTGTGTTTGTGTTGGTGTGCATTTTTATTGGCCCGTGTTTACGTGTTTCTGTGTGTGTATATGCATGCGTGTTATTGTGTGTGTGCGTGAATGTGTGTGCGTCTGTGTTTGTGTGTCTGTGTGTGTGTGTCTGTGTGTGTGTGTGTCTGTGTGTGTATGAATGTTTGGTGAACGTGTGTGTGCGCGCAATCTGGGTGTGGGTGTTTGTTTATGTGTATGGGTAATTGTGTTTGTGTTAGTGTGAATTTTAATGGCCTGTGTTTAAATGTTTATGTATGTGTATGTGTGTGTGTGTTTCTTTCTCTCTCTCTCTCTCTCTCTCTCTCTCTCTCTCTCTCTCTCTCTCTCTCTCTCTCTTTCTCTCTCTATCTATGTGTGTGTGTGTGTGTTTGTATCAAACTATATTCTGTTTCACACAATAGAAAACATTAAATATATAGATCTAGCCCTACTTTATTACGTTCTACCCCTTTCTCCGGGTGCTTCAAGCACCCCCCCTCCTCTTCCCCAGAAAAAAAATTATCGGAAAGAAACCTTTCTATAATCATCCATGCGTATAGACACATGGGTAACCATTTTTAGTTATCGTGATTATATGGGCACCTACGTAATTAGATATGCGTCTACCCGCAACATTATGTGTAATTTTTTGTTTGTTTTTTTACATAAATGTATGGTAATGGTATGTATATAGTCAAAATGAATGTATATGTGTATGTATGTAACCAGGACACCCGAGAATATAATCCAACGCAGATTATAAACCCTAATCCAGGATTAAATCGGAGCGTGTCGAGGGGCAGTTAACCCGCGGCCATAAATCGACTTAACGCTAAACCAAAACCGTATCGGACGACAAAGGCTACCGGCACGAGGTAGATGTGACTAAAGACAGCCATGTTCTGACGTCATGAAAATAAACAGAGGGAACGCACGCAACATCTAGGCCTACACAGCCAGAACTCAACCCTGCAGATTTTGTACTCCCCAGGGTGGGAGTGGGGAGAAGGGGGGGGGGGGGTAAGTTCAAGGCCGTGACTGCGATTTACGGTTGAAAACTTTGAGTTAGATTGTGTTTCAAAATCTTACCGAAAAAAACGTGATTTTTAAAAGTTTACTGGTGAAACTTTACCGTTAAAACTGTACCGTTGAAACTTTATCCTTGAAATTTTACCGTTGAAACTTTACCTTTTAAACTTAACCGATAAAACATTATCGTTGAAAATTTACAGTTAAAACTTTATCGAAAAAAACTTTACCATTGAAACTTTACCGTTGTGACATGTCGCACTACTGAGTTACCCATTTGTAGGCTACCTCGTGGACGATGCTACCTGCTACCAGCTGGTCTATTTGGTGACCCTGCTATCTGCTACCAGCTAGGATATCTGCTACATCTGCTACCAGCTAGGATATCTGCTACATCTGCTACCAGCTGGTCTATTTGGTGACCCTGCTATCTGCTACCAGCTAGGATATCTGCTACATCTGCTACCAGCTAGGATATCTGCTACATCTGCTACCAGCTGGGCTATTTGGTGACCCTGCTATCTGCTACCAGCTAGGATATCTGCTACATCTGCTACCAGCTAGGATATCTGCTACATCTGCTACCAGCTAGGATATCTGCTACATCTGCTACCAGCTAGGATATCTGCTACATCTGCTACCAGCTAGGATATCTGCTACATCTGCTACCAGCTAGGATATCTGCTACATCTGCTACCAGCTGGGCTATTTGGTGACCCTGCTATCTGCTACGAACTAGTGAGTGAACGACTGGACTAACCGGTTGCACTTCGCAGTCGCTTCAGAAGAATGCGAGCACACACACACACACACAAACAAACATACTCACACACACACACAAACAAACATACTCTCACACACACACAAGCAAACATACTCACACACACCTACATACACACACAAACACACATACGCACAAAACACTCACACACACACAAGTGGGAAGTCATATATAACACAAGTCTGCAATGAGCTTTAAAATACAATTTTAATTTTTTTTTACTTATTTTCTAATACTTAAATTTTACATCCAAGAATTTTTTATTTATTTTTTAATTTTCAACAGTGATTTTCTTAGTTTCCACGTTTAATAAAAACAAAAATGTATTTTTAAAAAAACTAAAACTTTAACGTCCTTACAACTTCTTAAACTCTATGATATATTGACGTTATAAAGATGTTCACATCTTTCATTCAAGTGTAAAGCAACCCCCCCCCCTTCTCCCATACCTCCCCTAGTTCGCACGTGTGTTCAATGCTCGTCTTAGTTGCGAGAGGAACCCTCAGACAGAGCACCGCTGTTTACACACCCGGACCACCTGTGGTACCCACAACATGGTAGAGAGAATCTTCTGGAACTGTTCGGCAGCAGCGCATATTAAAAAAAAATATAAGTGAAAGAAAATAAGTGAGGGGGAGAAGGGGAGATGAGAGGGATCAGAATTCACTCGCTTCATTCGGTACTCATTTTCTACAGGGGGGGGGGGTGCTCTCTGGCACTTAACGGCGGCATGCAGGGGTGAGTTTTGGGGAATTTTTTTTTTTTTTTATTTCGGCGAAGGGTGAGCGACGCTAGGAGATTGTTGTGTTGTGAACGAGGCGGAATTGTACGAAAATATTGATTAAACTCAGGACATTAGTGGAGTAGAGTTGGTGTATAACTACAGATGTCTTGTGAACGAGGCGGAATTGTAGGAAAATATTGGTTAAACTCAGGACATTTGTGGAGTAGAGTTGGTGTATTAATATAGTTCGTTGCTGACATTAAGGAATTGTAGAAAAATATTGGTTAAAATCTGGACATGTGTGGAGTAGAGTTGGTGTATAACTACAGATGTCTTGTGAACAAGGCGGAATTGTAGGAAAATATTGGTTAAACTCAGGACATTTGTGGAGTAGAGTTGGTGCATTAATGTAGTTTGTTGCTGACATAAAAGAATTGTAGGAAAATATTGGTTAAACTCAGGACATTTGTGGAGTAGAGTTGGTGTATTAATATAGTTTGTTGCTGACATAAAGGAATTGTAGGAAAATATTGGTTAAACTCTGGACATTTGTGGAGTAGAGTTGGTGTATTAATGTAGTTTGTTGCTGACATAAAGGAATTGTAGGAAAATATTGGTTAAACTCAGGAAATTAATAGAGTAAAGTTGGTGTATAAATGTTCTATGAAATAAGGACGTTAATAGTTTGGGTTTTAACAGGACAGAATTATTGGAAAATATTGGTTACATTTAATTTAAACGGAGTAAAAGAGAGCTTGATAAAGTAAGGCCGTAAGTTTATTGTCTTCTAAACGGGACTGAATTCCATGAAATTATTGGATAAACTAGGTTATTGGAATAACTTGAACACGGATTTATACTCGATATTTTCAGTCCACTTTTTGAAAATAAAATTACTCTTATAGCCTTCTTAATTAAGAGACATTTAATGTAAAGTAGTATTCTAATTTTTGTTCAAAAAAGTATATATTGAATTAAATTATGTAATAGTAAAATATTTAAAAATCCTAGATTATAATCTCTGATGAATATATACTCACGTCCGCTCAGGTGTATTTATTTAACAAACCATTAAAAAAAAAGACCTTACTAAAACAAATTGTTTTTTTAACTACTAAAACTAACAAAATAACATACACATTTTTTAAAAAATTACATCTTCAGAGGCACAGTAAGAAAGAAGATAACATTAAAAGTTTTAGAAAATAAAAAAACTTGTGAAGAACGATGAAAGAAAAACTCAGTCAACATCAAACAAAGCTCAGCTTTCTAGTTGACTGTGTTCCTGTTATAATTGTACTCATATATTTTAGAATAGCACCGGTGCAGACATACATGTTTACATATATACGTGCAGCAATGTTTGAACTAATGATAAAGTGAGCTGAGCTTTATTTTTATTTATTTTTTGTGCTTTAAATGTATCTCTAACACCGCGTTTACACTTGCGACAAGTATACTATACTTGTCTAGAAAATAAAAATAAACTTCGCTATAAGTGATTAGGCTCCCTTCTACATGTTCTGATAAAATTAACTTATGACAAAGTTGTTTTTTACTAGACGTGTATACTACACAGGTCGCAGGGGTGAAGGCAGTGTAACGTATTTCATGCGGAGAGAGTCAAGTTGGAGTTTTTTCAAAAACCCATTATATGGTCTAGCCGCACGCTATTGTAGTTTGTGGAAGGAATGCATCCATGGAATGATATGCCGGGTCGCTAGGTCCAAATGGATGCTTCTACCAAAAGAGTTTTGGAGTTAAATGTTAAGGTCATTTTGATCTTAGCGGGTCAGTGAAACAGAGCACAGAAGTTTAAAGAAGGATAAGCAAATGTAGTGCATGGGAATATTTGATGTTCTCATGTCTTAAACTGATATTCCGGCGTAATTCCGGAGGTGTCAAACTTAGATTACAATGTATAAAATTGGAGGAAAAGGTGGTCGGGTGGTAGAGCGCACGACTACTAACCCGAAAGTCTCTAGTTTGGATCCCGTACTTGAGTCCAGTGAAGGTCCCTGAGTCCACCCAGCTCTAATGGATACCTGACTCACGCTAGGGAAGGAAAATGGGCTGGCCATCGCGCTGAACCCGTTATCCCTTCATATTCCAAGGTCACGTAAATAGATTAACTCTACTTCACCTTTTTTCATACATAGTCAGGTTCGGTAAATTAACTTTAAATCACATTGAAAAAATAACTAAATGAAAAAGCAGAAATAAAAGTCATAGTTTATTTTTTTTTAATATAAAATTGTACATGAGAGAACACCGGTCAGCTTCAACCCGTTCTCAAAGGAATTTGCTTGAAAAAATGTAATATCCATAACAATTTTGTTTTTAAAAAGTTGTGTATATTGTCTTACACGTTAACAAACGCTGATGTAGTTGTTCACATTCTGGAGGCCTGCATTAGCATTAGTTACAACACCATTGCAGTAAAAAAAAAACGGGTATGAAAGGATAATTGAAATATCTGTTTATGTGCGCGTTAAGTGCAGGGGCAGTAGCTAACAGGTTCAGCATCAAAGGGAAAGGGAAACATGTGAGGAGGGTCCTCAGGAGAGGAGGGTCCTAGATGAGCAAGGTCCTCAGGTGTGGAGGATACCTTTCTTGGTTTCCCTTTCTCTTGCTCATCTAGGACCATTCTCACCTGAGGACCCTCCTCACCTGAGGACCCTCCTCACCTGGGGACCATCCTCACCTAAGGACCCTTCTCACCTGAGGACCCTCCTCACCTGAGGACCCTCCTCACCTGAGGACCCTCCTCACCTGAGGACCTGAGGACACTCCTCACCAGAAGAACCTCCTTACCTATGGGCCCTCCTCACCTAAGGACCTGAGGACCTGACACCCTCCTCACCTGAGGACCCATCTCACCTGAGGACCTTTCCCACCTGAGGGTCGGCAACATCCCCAGGTGCCAGCATGATGGTGCCGTGTGCAGTTCCAGACCCGGGTCCGTCGCCTGCACGGCAGACGAACAGGTTCCTCGTGTCAGGCGGACGTTCTTTGTTTGTGACTTCCTGTCTGCTTGTTGACAGTCGGGGCCATGTTGGGGCTCCGTGGGGGAGACAAGCTCAAGAGTGATGGAGCTTTCAGGTTAAGGGAGAGGTGGAGCTTAAGGCAGATGTGGAGCTTAAGGCAGATGTGGAGCTTAAGGCAGATGTGGAGCTTAAGGCAGATGTGGAGCTTAAGACAGATGTATAGCTTAAGGCAGATGCGGAGCTTAAGACAGATATATAGCTTAAGGCAGATGTGGAGCTTAAGACAGATGTATAGCTTAAGACAGATGTGGAGCTTAAGACAGATGTATAGCTTAAGGCAGATGCGGAGCTTAAGACAGATATATAGCTTAAGGCAGATGTGGAGCTTAAGACAGATGTATAGCTTAAGGCAGATGCGGAGCTTAAGTCAGATGTATAGCTTAAGGCAGATGTGGAGATTAAGACAGATGTATAGCTTAAGGCAGATGCGGAGCTTAAGACAGATGTATAGCTTAAGACAGATGCGGAGCTTAAGACAGATTTATAGCTTAAGGCAGATGCGGAGCTTAAGACAGATGTATAGCTTAAGGCAGATGTGGAGCTTAAGGCAGATGTGCAGCTTAAGTCAGTGTGCAGCTTACGTCAGGTGTAAAGCCAAAAATTAGGTGTGGTTTTAAATAAGATGTGGAGCTAAATTCAGATGCGGAGCTTGTGTCAGATTTGGAGCTTAAGTCAAATGCGGAGCTAAAGTCAAATGCAGAGCTAAAGTCAGATGCGGACCTTAAGTCATATGATGAATTAAGTAATTAACTCAGCATACTAAACACACACACTGCGATGCTACAGTCTACTACAGTTGAAAACAAAAAGTAAACAAAATATTAAAATAATAATACTCGGACCAATTCAACTTTTACTTAACTATTTTAAAAAATTGCTTCTGAGTTAAAAGCGCTGCAAGAGATTTTGTTTTCATTCTTTGAGGAGTTTTAATCTTCATATTAGATAGTCTTAGGATACAAATAATTACAGAGCAACTAATTAACTAATTAACTTAAAAAATCGTATTGGATTTGATCGGTCACCTCTCTGTACAAACATCAAAGTTTTTAAAAATTAGGGTTTAGATGTGTTTATTTGCTCTTTGTCGGGTTGCTAAACGTTAAAGTCCTGAGTCCTAGACCTAGGGCAGATGAGGCTCGTTAGCTGGGGACAGCCACTCTTCTAGGAGAGAAAACTCCGAAATCAAACAACTGCTGCCTTGTAGTTTGTTCTTGGTTGGACAAAGGCTATGGAAGCAAATCCAAAAAGAAAAGCAGGCTGAAATCGGAGTCAGTTGACATGTATACTTAATTGTGTTGGAGGGAATCACTTCCAACATTACAATTTTTTTTTTTATTATTAAGTTATTTATTGTACAAATGTCAATATTACAATTAAGAACGAAAAAGAAGAAGTAAGAAGAAGTGTATTTACTTATTGATTTCTTTTTATTTATATATGTTTTCTATTGCAAACATTAAGTCAAAATTCCAACAGGAGGGGGTGTCCTAAAATAAATACTGTTTTTTTTTTTTTTAAATAACAAAAAACGCAACAAAATTCGAGTCTCCCATTGCGTGTGTTTAGAGCACGCAATGGTTGACTAACTTAAAATGGAACCGTCGTGTCTACTCACCCAGCCGAGATTGAAAAAATTCGGATCAGTGCCCATTTATTTCCCTTGAACAAACATAGTAAGAGAAGCGGAAACTCGAAGGGACGTAATCGTGGTTGGTTAAAAATTAATCGGGTGTGTGAAATAGGTCAATCAAAGAAATCCGGTCTATTTTTCTCGAATACAGCGAGTCGTTAAAAAAAGGTTATTTTTTTTCCACGATAAATAATCACTATAAATTAGTTTATAATGAAAGACAAGCTAATTGGTCTTTGTTTATTTAATTGTGTTGTTTATTGTGCTAAATGGTGTTTGTTAAGCTTATTCGTGTTTGTTTAGGTTCTTGATGTGTGTACATGGAGTTTATTAACGTCTGATTGATATTTGTTTAGGTAATTAGGTTTTTATATTCCCTAATGTGAGTCAGGTATTCATTAGGGCTGGGTGGACTCTAGGGCGTCTCACAGACTCAAGTTCAAGTTCACGTTTGGGCATAAAATTGGCCACACTGTGTGTCGAGGTTACAGAAACATGTGAACTCTGCTTCGCCTGCTACGTTGAACACCAGGTCCGAAAGGGTTAACTATATAAAAGTAAGGTTTAATTAACGTGTTTGTGTGTATTTAGCTACTAGGCGTTTTGTAGAGCTAATCTGCGACGTGTTATATATTTGCAACAACTTCAAACGTTAAGCCTCGCTTTAACGCAAGTTACCACATACAAACATTGCTATTTCTCAGGCACAATTATTAAGCCAATCATCACTACGATGACTTGATAAATGGAAAGATTGCGTCGAGCAGGCGTTGCAGTCAGTGTTTCTTCCAGACTTTTTTCTCCGGGGGGGCACTTGAAATCTTCGGGGGGGCGGTAAACTTTCTTCGGGGGGGCGGACACTGTTAAAAGTATATATTTTCTATATAAATTATATAAATTTCATTTCGTTCGGGGGGGCGGTAAAAATTTTTCGGGGGGGCTGAGCCCCCCCCCCCGAAGAGATGCCTGGAAGAAACTCTGGTTGCAGTTTTTCTTCAAAACTACTCCCATAGTTCACCTCGATGAGATTAAAAGGTCAGAGGTTAACGCGAAGATTAAAACACAAGGTGCACGCCGTTAATTTGTGAAAGATCAAAGCCCCTCGCCGACATCAGAAACAGAGGTCTGGAAATAGGTCGAGGGACATGCGCAGTAAACTGTGAATGTATTTTTATCTAACACTGCCTGGCTATACGAAAAGGGGGGGGGGGGGCTGTTGAGTAGTAATTATAAATAAACTTACGCGAAAAAAAAAAAGGCGGTTGAAGGTTAGGAAAGTTCAATTTATCTATGGGATTTAAAATAGCGCGTGCTAGAATATATTTTTGCATACCTTCGATGTCCCTCAAGGGCACAACGACGCTTGCAATTATCTTAATGTAATGATTTTATGCAATTAATTAACATCCATAAATAAAAGATGTTTTATATCGTATGCCATTTTAATGTGCAGGGTTATTTTTTTTTGGGGGGGGGGGGGATGGGAAGGGGTTGAAAGAGCTTCAATGTCGGGATGGTAGTGCGGTGTATACGCATGGTTGCTAACCTGAAAGTCGCGAGTTCGAAATCCCATGCAGATTAGCCTCGATAGCAAGGGACAACCACTCTTCTAGGAGAGACAACTCCAAAATCAAAACAACTGCTGTTACGTATTTTGTTCTTAGTCGGACGAGGACTACGGGAGCAAATCCAAAAAGAAAAGCAGGCTGATATCGGAGTCAACAGTCTATTTGATTACGAACTCTGGTTTCCTTTGGGTAGCTTATGTGACACTGATATTTCGAAGAGGTAGAGGTAAATGTCCTGCCCCTTGGGTCCATCAGCTGTGTGGAGAGATTTTGTGGGGAGATTTTGTGGGCGAAATCTGGCTCTTTGTATTCTACTGCCAAGGCATTATGCTTGGGTATCCAATACGTGTCTAGTCATCGATTGGACTAATAGACACCCCCCCCCCACACACACATACAGAGAGAGAGAGAGATGTTTTTCATATATATATATATATATATATATATATATATATATATATATATATATATATATATATATATATATATATATATATATATATATATATATATATATATATATATATATATAATATATATATATATATATTTATATATTTATATATTTATATATTTATATATATATATATATATATATATATATATATATATATATATATATATATATATATATATATATATATATATATATATATATATATATATATATATATATATATATATATATATATATATATATATATTATGGTCTACGACTAATTCCAGAAAGACACTTGCCCGAATGCCATTTGCCCGAAGGCCGATCGGGCAAATGTCCTTTCGGGAAATCGGCCATCGGGCAAACTGCATTCGGGCAAGTTTCTTTCGGGAAAACTTCCTGCTCCCGAAAGATTATCTTTACTTACAAAGAAAATCAAATTTCACATTAACAAAGTACAACGTAACTAACTTTTCTACAATTTCAAGAAACTTTTTTTTTCCTCCCTCGGACCCCGGTCCCAACTAAGAGCCGCCGTTTCCGTTCCGTCTCGCACAATTCCAGCCGCCCCGACACGTCCGTCCGATTCCGCAGCTCTCTGCTGATTTGTGTTACATTCCGCCTTCACAACACTGCTAGGACCCCCAGCAGGCTGCATTAGTTCCGGTGACGTGCCCCGCTCTACGGGTTTGTTGTCAGCGGAGACCCGAGTTATGGAAACAATGTTACCAGCGCCGGCTCATCAGGGCCCCTGCGCCTCTAGAGGGTGGAAGTGGGGGAGGGGTGGGGGGCACTGTTTTGAAAACGCTGTCGAGCTGGCGAACGCAAATCCGCGCAAACTTGAAATCAAAACCGTTTTGTATTGTCCGTGGTCAATGAGCAGCGATAACGATAGGTGGGTGGGAGTGTGATAGTGTGTGTGTGTGAAGGGGGGGGGGGTGGGAGTGTGATAGTGTGGGGGGTGGGGATGTTTGTGGATTTCGGGGGACGGGGGGGGGTTAAAAGAAAACTTTGGCAGCGGATCTCAAAATATGGTATCAAAGTTGCTTTGAGTAACTGGTTTCGGGGTGTTATAGTGAGGAAGTGGGGATGTTTGTTTTTATTGGGGGGGGGGGATTGGGAGTTGAGAAGAAACTTTGGCAGCGGATCTCAAAATATGGTATCAAAGTTTATTTAAGTAACAGGTAGAGATTGTATCTGACGTTCTATGCAGGTAGATTATACACGAATACATTGCACATGCATAAGCGCTTGCATGTTAATGAGAATTTAAAAAAAAAATTAGATTATAATAATTATAATTAAGCCTAATCGATGAAGTATCAAGTAGTACTTTTTAAATTTACCGACAATAGCTTTTAAGGGAGCATGTTTTATGGCTAGGGCTATGGCTAGGTTAAGGGTTACGGTCATGTACAGAAATTAGCGTTAGGGTTTAGTTAGGTTCGGGCTAGAGTTAGAATCACGAAACTAATTAAAATGGGTTAGGCTAATTTATTAAGAACTGCTAGTAAGTGTACATGTCGGTTTTATGAGACTTATTATATCTACTCTACGAAGAGAACGGGACGTAAATTATTCTGTTTTCAAAACGGAATAATTTATAAGCTACTTATTATTCCAGGCACTAAGAAAAACATGTCGGGCTGAAGACGGATTTGTAAGATTTTGTTACACCGCTACACGAAAAAAAAAAACCTTTCTTAAGTGAGGTTTTCTTTGTAAGTCAAGAGGATCTGTGGATATGTGGATATGTGGATCATATTCTAAGAGATTTAACACTCGACGCGCAACATTCCCTTGAGCAAGACTGTGTAACATTTCCTTGTAGATCATTTTCTACAAATGTAGTAATTGCCGCGAAACATTCCCTTAAGTACTCTATGATCAACTTTTCCTTATAGATCAAATTAGCACTTGTCGCTCAACTTCCCTTTAACATTCCCTAACAGATCATATTCTTTGCGCAACATTCCCTCTAACGTGCACAAATGTGATGCAAAAAATAGAATCTATCTTGTGCGCTTTGGGCTCTGAAATTACCTACTCAAGGTAACTTGGAAGTTACAAAATAATGAGCAATCTATTTCATGAAGGGTAACAGTTTAGAGCGAACATTGTATCATATTAGGTTTTAAGGAACTAGATGTATGGACGTGAATCTGACGCACAATGTCCTGACGCTAGGACTATCTTATGACGCACTGATCTGACTCTTAGCGTCAACGACCTGGGACCAAACCAGAGGCGTAGCGAGGGGGCGGGGGGAAGACATATGTCCCCGGGCGCTGACCTTGGGGGGTGCCAAATTGAAAGTTTGAGGGGGGGTGTAAATGAAAAGTTCGAGAGGGGTGCAAATCGAAAGTTTGAGGGGGGTGCAAATGAAAAGTTCGAGGGGGGGGGTGCAAATCGAAAGTTTATCCCCGGGCGACGGGTAGGGTCGCTACGCCTGTGGACCAAACTCCGAACAAACAATTTTAATTCGTTTTTTAACTTCAGGATAAATTCCAATTTTAAAATTAAAGTTTGTTTTTGATATTTCAAGTGCATATATTAGTTATAAAAAAAAAGGGCGGAAAGAAAAATAAAATAGAATGGATAGAATTAAGTTTTTATCATTAACTTGCGTGTTCTTTATTTAATATTTAAGCTAGAATTTAAAATTCAACGCTAAGTTTCTGTATCAACGAAACAACACACCAACACAATATTCTAAGCGGCACGCAAAAGCCACTCTAATTTACGCGTTTTTAATAATAATTCAAACACCAAAGAACCGCTTTCATGAAAACCAGTAATTAGGTTAGCCTCTTGCATACCATAATATTTTAATTTATTTGGCTACGATGCTAGGAATGAAAGCGAAAACACCTGTTATTTTCATAGATGTTTAAACTTGTTTACAAAATCGCTTCAATACGACGTAACCCACTAAAAAATACACACGTAAACAATCGTGACGTCATCCAATATGTGTAGTCAGCAATTTCATCAAGTGTGTACTAAGTAAAGAAACCCGTCCGTCTTATGGACAAGATAGCCTGAATCTGTTACCCAATTGTTTATTCTTTCTATCAGAACACAGACCTGTCTTAGTGTTTTTTAAAGGGTGACATTATACAGTGATGTACACACATGACAATAAATCTTGTCGGGGTTTTCGCCTTGTCAGCCCTTGTCAAGGCCATTTTTTTTTGTTTTTCTTTTTTTTTTTCTCTTCTTCAAGTTTGCCCAGAGTTGGCAGTAAATGATGTCAAATTTACATTACACACACATATATATATATATATATATATATATATATATATATATATATATATATATATATATATATATATGTGTGTGTGTGTGTGTATATATATATATATATACGTATACATATATATATATATATATATATATATATATATATATATATATATATATATGTGTGTGTGTGTGTGTGTCTGTGTGTGTGTGTGTGTATATGTATGTGTAAATGTACAAGGTAGTTAAGCTTAAACATTTCTATGTTTATAACTATAAATATACACTCTCGAAGTCAATGCCGACATTAATATATATAACGTAGTGCCTACTTACTAAAAAAATGAATCGTATGAATCTTAATTATCTCAACATTCTTGGAATATTGTCTTTTATTTCTTTGCCGATAAACCAGTAACATTTATTGACTTTCTTCTTCGTTCTAAATTTTTGTGTTGAAAAGAATTCCATCCAACACAATTAAGTATTACGTGTGAAAAGGTAATGCGCCATAATATAGGCCGTTGGGTTCGAACTCGAGACTTTTCGGTTTAGTAGCCATAAGACGACCCCTATTAATGACAAAGGGAAACATTATTTCATTAACATCCCCTATATAATTGGTGAAGTCACCGACCAAACTAAGAAAGTAAAACTTTGAAACTCTGTCTGAATATTTTAACTACATTTTTATAAGTTTCTAAAGTCACAATTTCTTTCAAAATGACAAAGAATTAGGTCAGGTTTTTTTTTTTAGAAATACAATTTCTAAATTGTAAAGTTAACAAGGGAAGTGACTCACGGCAACAATCTGCAATCATCGTTGATTGTCTCCCATTAGGAAGTGTTCGGTTACCGAGTGCTGACTATCGAAATTAGGATCTCTCGAACGTGTTTTGGGGGAGGGAGGGTAGAGGGGTGAATTACTATTTTTCATTTATTAAAGGGGGACATCTGTTAATCTCGAGTTCTAATTTAGCTGTGTTATAAAAACATCCACAAAAAGGGGAATTTAAAAAAAAAATTGCTTTTTGTAAATTGTTTTGATAAAAAATGTAGTTGAAAGAGTGTGGGGTTTGAGAATAATCCTGAAGCTTGTTTTTTATTTTTTTTTTTTTTTTTTTTTAAATAATAAGGTTTATTTTGAAGGTGGTTTTACTGTTAAATATTTGAAAATCCGACTATGAGAAAGTTCTGAAACTTTCGATACTACAAGCTTTTATTTAACTCACTGTTTCTGTCGTCAGTCTGACGTCAGTCTAAATCGAAACGCCCGAGCGAAATTTCGGACACTTCTAACTGACAGATTTGTTTCAACGTTGGCGGCAATGCAACATGACATTAAATTTGACTTAATTGGTTGTGTGACTCCGATTTCAGCCTGCTTTTTTTTTTTAAAAAGGACGCGGTTGAAATGCTCTAAGGAAGTTAGCTCCCCCTCTCCCCTACCCCCCCCCCCCCCTACCCCCAGGCGGCGAGGTGCCTGAAGGAACCTCTGTGGACATACGTATTAATCACGGGAGAGGAAGAGATCACAGCCACACGAGCAATGATAAATCTGTACTCTATCGGGGCCAACGCCGATAACAATAAGACCGACGGTGTTACGGTGCATGTGTTGCTGACAGTGTGTGGAGGCTAAAATAAAATAAAAAATTGGAAATTTACGAGTCTCTGGCATATGTTTCTATAGCCCGGGGCAGCGCGGGGAATGGATTTATGGCTGATTGAAGGAGCTTCCATGTTGTTTTATAAAATATGCACCTCCCTGTCCCCGAGCCCGTGTCGCTGGGCCGTAAGACGAGGGAGGAGAAACCTATGATAAGGGTTCGTCGAGGGTTGAGTTATTTATGGGGGCTAGCCAAATATTGAGTTAAGATAGTTTGGAGGTGGGGAGGGGGGGGTGTTGAATAAAGACAGAGTAGTGTGAGAGAGGAGGGGGGGGGGTGATGTGTGTTTTTTGTAAAATAAAGGCTGGTTGGTGTGGGGTGGGGTGTGGAAGTGGAGTTGAGAGTCATAATGGGTTTTTTTAAGTTGTGATGTTGATTGTAAAAATATCGAATATGGATATGGTAAGGGTGTAGCGAGATTTTTTATCAAAAGGCATGCGAGTGTTATAGGACATTATTGAATAAGAAGGCGGAGGGGGAGGGAGATACGAAGTAAGGACGACAGTCGCATTTTAAGGGGAGCTGGTTGCTACAAGCCCGGGGGGTTGTCAGACGAGGTTCGAACTTGAGACGACAGGAGGGGGGAGGGGCGACGACCAGGTTACTATGCAGTGCAGGTATGCCAGATGATAAAGTGCAGGCGGGGTCAAAAAGTCAGGGACGGCTGTCAGGGTTTGGGGGATCAGGACCGTGTGTGGTTGACGTACGGGAAGTGGAGAGATACAGAGGTGGAGAGGTGGAGAGGTACAGAGGTGGAGAGGTACAGAGGTAGAGAGGTGGAGAGGTGGAGAGGTGGAGAGGTACAGAGGTAGAGAGGTGGAGAGGTACAGAGGTGGAGAGGTACAGAGGTAGAGAGGTACAGAGGTGGAGAGGTAGAGAGGTACAGAGGTGGAGAGGTACAGAGGTGGAGAGGTGGAGAGGTACAGAGGTAGAGAGGTGGAGAGGTACAGAGGTGGAGAGGTACAGAGGTAGAGAGGTACAGAGGTGGAGAGGTAGAGAGGTACAGAGGTGGAGAGGTACAGAGGTGGAGAGGTGGAGAGGTACAGAGGTGGAGAGGTACATAGGTAGAGAGGTGGAGATGTACAGAGGTGGAGAGGTACAGAGGAAGAGAGGTACAGAGGTGGAGAGGTAGAGAGATACAGAGGTGGAGAGGTACAGAGGTGGAGAGGTGGAGAGGTGGAGAGGTGGAGAGGTGGAGAGGTAGAGAGGTGGAGAGGTGGAGAGGTACAGAGGTAGAGAGGTAGAGAGGTGGAGAGGTACAGAGGTGGAGAGGTACAGAGGTGGAGAGGTGGAGAGGTAGAGAGGTGGAGAGGTACAGAGGTGGAGAGCTACAGAGGTGGAGAGGTGGAGAGGTAGGGAGGTGGAGAGGTACAGAGGTGGAGAGGTGGAGAGGTACAGAGGTGGAGAGGTACAGAGGTGGAGAGGTGGAGAGGTAGAGAGATACAGAGGTACAGAGGTTCAGAGGTGGAGAGGTGGAGAGGTACAGAGGTACAGAGGTGGAGAGGTGGAGAGGTACAGAGGTGGAGAGGTGGAGAGGTACAGAGGTACAGAGGTGGAGAGGTGGAGAGGTACAGAGGTGGAGAGGTACAGAGGTGGAGAGGTGGAGAGCTACAGAGGTACAGAGGTGGAGAGGTGGAGAGGTACAGAGGTACAGAGGTGGAGAGGTGGAGAGGTACAGAGGTGGAGAGGTGGAGAGGTACAGAGGTACAGAGGTGGAGAGGTACAGAGGTGGAGAGGTACAGAGGTGGAGAGGTGGAGAGCTACAGAGGTGGAGAGCTACAGAGGTGGAGAGCTACAGAGGTGGAGAGGTGGAGAGGTACAGAGGTGGAGAGGTGGAGAGGTACAGAGGTCGAGAGGTACAGAGGAAGAGAGGTACAGAGGTGGAGAGGTACAAAGGTGGAGAGGTGGAGAGGTGGAGAGGTGGAGAGGTACAGAGGTGGAGAGGTACAGAGGTGGAGAGGTGTAGAGGTACAGAGGTACAGAGGTGGAGAGGTACAGAGGTGGAGAGGTGGAGAGGTACAGAGGTGGAGAGGTACAGAGGAAGAGAGGTACAGAGGTGGAGAGGTACAGAGATACAGAGGTGGAGAGGTACAGAGGTGGAGAGATGGAGAGGTACAGAGGTGGAGAGGTACAGAGGAAGAGAGGTACAGAGGTGGAGAGGTAGAGAGATACAGAGGTGGAGAGGTACAGAGGTGGAGAGGTGGAGAGGTGGAGAGGTACAGAGGTGGAGAGGTACAGAGGTGGAGAGGTGGAGAGGTACAGAGGTACAGAGGTGGAGAGGTACAGAGGTGGAGAGGTACAGAGGTGGAGAGGTACAGAGGTGGAGAGGTACAGAGGTGGAGAGGGAGAGGTACAGAGGTGGAGAGGTACAGAGGTGGAGAGGTGGAGAGGTGGAGAGCTACAGAGGTGGAGAGCTACAGAGGTGGAGAGGTACAAGGTGGAGAGGTACAGAGGTGGAGAGGTACAGAGGGGGAGAGGTGGAGAGATACAGTGGAGAGGTGGAGAGGTACAGAGGTGGAGAGATACAGAGGTGGAGAGGTGGAGAGGTGGAGAGGTACAGAGGTGGAGAGGTACAGAGGTGGAGAGATACGTGACTGAGGTGGAGAGGTATACGACTGAGGTGGAGAGGTACACGATGGAGAAATACACGGTGGAGAGATACACGGTGGAGAGATACACTTTGGAGAGATACACGGTGGAGAGATACACGACTGAGGTGGAGAGATACACGGTGGAGAGATACACGACTGAGGTGGAGAGATACACGGTGGAGAGATACACGGTGGAGAGATACACGACTGAGGTGGAGAGATACACGGTGGAGAGATACACGACTGAGGTGGAGAGATACACGGTGGAGAGATACACGGTGGAGAGATACACGACTGAGGTGGAGAGATACACGGTGGAGAGATACACGACTGAGGTGGAGAGATACACGGTGGAGAGATACACGGTGGAGAGATACACGGTGGAGAGATACACGACTGAGGTGGAGAGATACACGGTGGAGAGATACACGACTGAGGTGGAGAGATACACGGTGGAGAGATACACGACTGAGGTGGAGAGATACACGGTGGAGAGATACACGACTGAGGTGGAGAGATACACGGTGGAGAGATACACGACTGAGGTGGAGAGATACACGACTGAGGTGGAGAGATACACGGTGGAGAGATACACGACTGAGGTGGAGAGATACACGGTGGAGAGATACACGGTGGAGAGATATACGGTGGAGAGATACACGACTGAGGTGGAGAGATACACGGTGGAGAGATACACGACTGAGGTGGAGAGATACACGGTGGAGAGATACACGACTGAGGTGGAGAGATACACGGTGGAGAGATACACGACTGAGGTGGAGAGATACACGACTGAGGTGGAGAGATACACGGTGGAGAGATACACGACTGAGGTGGAGAGATACACGGTGGAGAGATACACGGTGGAGAGATATACGGTGGAGAGATACACGACTGAGGTGGAGAGATACACGGTGGAGAGATACACGACTGAGGTGGAGAGATACACGGTGGAGAGATACACGACTGAGGTGGAGAGATACACGGTGGAGAGATACACGACTGAGGTGGAGAGATACACGGTGGAGAGATACACGACTGAGGTGGAGAGATACACGACTGAGGTGGAGAGATGCGAGACTGAGGTGGAGAGATACGAGACTGAGGTGGAGAGATACGAGAGTGAGGTGGGGAGATACGAGAGTGAGGTGGAGAGATACGAGACTGAGGTGGAGAGATACGAGAGTGAGGTGGGGAGATACGAGAGTGAGGTGGAGAGATACGAGACTGAGGTGGAGAGATACGAGAGTGAGGTGGGGAGATACGAGAGTGAGGTGGGGAGATACGAGAGTGAGGTGTGGAGACATGGTTTGTGTTGTTGGGCTGGGGGAAGAATAAAAAATAAAATAGACACCCTGGCGAATGAGCATTTCGCGAAAACAAAGACAGAATGAAGAATTTGACATTTATGATTTTGGCCGAAAATAGATACAACGATACTTTGATAAAACATTAAAATCTTTGTGTAAAAATAGTGGATGTAAATCTTCGAGATTATGTGGTAGGCTTGTTGACTTAGTGATGTGATCCTGTCTATAATCCGTTATATTTTGGATTAGGTCCGGGTTAGGGTCTATGTTTTCTGGATGTGTTTTCCTGATGTGACAGATGTTTTTATCCGCGATTCGATCTCAGATTCTCGGATCATGGGGAAATAACGAGACACGTTCACAGTCACACTGCTCGGAGTTTATGTTAGCACTATATGTATGATAATGGTTCCATTTTGTTGGGCTTTTTATTTCTCATTTTTTTTTTAATTCCCATTAAGTCTTGCTAATGCTATGTTGAGGTGGTTTGGCTTCATGCGACTGTTGTGAGTAAAAGTGAACTTCGTTCTCCATAAACATTAACTGGGACGGTGTTGTCGAAATGTAGATAGGTCGACTGCTAATCTGAAAATCTCGAGTTCGGATCCCGGTTTCAAACCAGTAGAACTTCCTTTATTTAGCAGTCCCCTCTCTTCCTCTCTAGGCATATCGCAACCACCCCCACCCCCACATGGTCTGGTGAGCTGTGGTTCACGCTAAATGTTTACAATCGTAGAGCAGGGTTTAGTGACGCCTATTAGGGGCAGATGATTTAGTTTGAAACAATTTTAAACTTAGGGGAGTTAACTATAAGGAGGCTGCTTTCACGAGGAGGGGGGGGGGGTTGTGGGGAAAGGAGGGTTTTAGTGTTTTAAAGCAAATATTTTCAGTGACAGCATTGGTACTGTCGAATTCACAAATTATGAATTACTGAAAAGTAGAAAATAAAACTAAATAGCGGCTAGTGATACGCCGCGGGTCGGCTCGTAACTGATAATCCAAAGCAGAAAAGTAACAATTTAACGCAGCTACATCTGAACGAGCTGGGTTTAAGATTTGAGCCCCGCAGCATAACACCAAAAACGTAATTCACAACCACAACATTGAGATCCACTCTAGTCAAGAAATGCTTACCTCCCCGCTATACAATCTAACTGTTCAATATGAGAGACATTTTGTTCAGCCAAGTCTATAGTCTAATCTGTACAACGAACTCTTTGTTTATGGTAAATACACCACTGGGTTGTGTGAATGAAGTTACTTCAATCTCGAGTACACTTCACTGCATACGACAAACAAGCACAAACCAAACCATAGCCAGATATTTATAATGACTGCAACAATAACTGCGAGATCTGCACTGACGTGTTGGAGGTTCGCTGTCGATCATACAAGGGTTAAATTGTTCGCTGTATTTCATCCTCGGAGAATGGTTCATTTCTGGTCTAGGTCAGTCTTTCGAGGGTTAAGTTCTAGCCCATAGATCAGCAAGGAATCTTCTCTCTCCCTCTACCCCAAATGAGGGGGGGCGAAGAAAGTCTACCGACCCGCCACCCCCCCCCCCCCCCACCCCCCGAACGAGATGGAATTTATATACTAAACATATACTAACTAGTGTCCGCCCCCCGTCCACCCGAAAAAAGTCTGGAAGGAACACTGATTATTGCTTGTAAGGGTTAAACGTGGCCAAGAGATAGAGCGCTAGACTGATAACCCGAAAGTCTCGAGTTCGAATCTGCGTTGAAGTAAGTAGAATGTCCCTAACTCCGCCCAGCTGTGATGAGTACCTAACTCACGTTAGGAAAATGTAAATTCGGGTGGGCTTAGTGCTGAACTCTACTGCACTTGTCTCCATGGACCGTCAGGTTTGAAAAGTGAACTATACTTTAGTTACTATATCAGTCATACATCTTCCCATATTACAACCCCACTCTATTGGAAGATGATTGTAGGAAATTTAAGGCTTGTTGAGAATGTGTCAAATTTGGTCGTGGTTTTATACCTGGCCTTACAGTAACTCCCTCGTTGTCATAAAATATCTGGCCACATTGCCTGGGCTAATCACCCATCACTGGATTAATTAAACTAATCACAGAGGCCGCTGATGCCGCCTTGCGTACGGAATCAAACAAAATGACAAGAAAAAAAAGATATCAGCCGTTCAAGGGTTAATATCTTTTGACAAAAAAAAGATAACAGTCGTGCAAGGGTTAATTTCTTATAACAAGAAAAAAAAATATATCCGACGTGCAAGGGTTAATTTCTTTTGATAGGAACAAAATATCACCCGTGCAAGGGTTAATTTCTTGCCTCAACACATCAAACAGCCGCCGGAAACAGTCAACGCTTCCAGATAAAGCTTGTTCTCCACAAAGTACATCCCGCGCTGGAGACATCGGTCCTGATTATACGGCCACGGGAACGTCTAGTCTAGGGACCCGTCGGTCTAACCAACGACGGTGGCAGGTAATTAAAAACTAGTTAATTACTACCCGTGAGATACGAGTACTCATTGTTGTCTTGAAAGCCCGGGAGTTCCCAAGGCGAGGCTAGACGGCCGTTGTTTAGTACGATAAGATTAAGGCATCGGGGATCGATTGGGTTTGAGACACAGGTGGAATTGTTTCTGTTTTAGCCAGAAACGGATTTTGAAACATCTTTTGAGATGAAGCATACGTTTTAAATGAAACAATTCTATGAGTTGAAACACCGTTTTGAAATGAAACACAAGTTTAAAATGAAACACCTTTATGAGTTGAAACACTATTTTGAAATGAAACTCAAGTTTAAAATGAAACACCTGCATGAGTTGAAACACCGTTTTGAAATGAAACACAAGTTTAAAATGAAACACCTGCATGAGTTGAAACACCGTTTTGAAATGAAACACAAGTTTAAAATGAAACACCTTTCTGAGGTGAAACACCACTTCGACAAATGGACATGAAACACCGCATAGACAAGAAACATCATTATTAGCATGAGCGACCAATTTGATATGAGCCACCTCTTTGACACACAACACCAGTTATGATATAACAGAAAACAAAACAAATTTTAAAAAAAACAATACAACGACCCATTTACATAACCACCCCCCCCCCCCACACACACACACACGCACAGACATACATCCGGACAACCCAACCCAACGCTCTACAAACCCTTATCCTACCCCACGTTCGTTTTCAGAGATATAACGTTTCTTACAATGTAAGATAGTTGTATATCACATCGAGGATAGGACAGTTACAGACCCTTAACACACAACAATCGGACCCCTTGATTAATTGTATTTGTTAAAATGAAAGTTTAAAATTTGATCAATGTGAAATATCAAATCATAAAATACTTCAAAGAAAAAAGACGAACAAAATTAAAATATGATCAAACTGGTTTTAAGCCAACACTTGCAAAAATATATATATATATATATAAATAAAATAAATAAAGAATAATAATAATATATAAAAGTTTAACTAAACAATTATAACTATAGTGGTGTAGTGCAGGCGATCTCATCCGGCGTTTGGACTAAACCGGGTTCAAATCTTTCACCCGTATCCTTGTAAACAGCTTCAAACCAAATCGCCTACATTAATTCTTCCTATACTAATCCCCCCCCCCCACCCCACCCCCACCCTATCTAACACTACAACCAGCCTAAAAAGCAACCAACACGTAACACCTGAATAAGTTACCAGTCGTCCTTATATTTTTTTTTCCTAACGACAATATCTCTTTTTTTTATATTTCAGATCGTCTGCTCCTCCTATAATGATAAACACGGAGACACACACACTACCTGCACCTTTCCCGCCCAAAAGCTTTCTGCCACCGTCAATGAAAGGGGCCGTGGCGCTGACTTCACGTGGTAATAACGCCGAACAATAGGGATCTGTCCCGCTCCTTGGGCGGACGTTGTATCATATTCTAGCCCTCACCCCCCCTCCCCCTTCTCTGCCCTCCCCCCCCTCCCCCTTCTCTGCCCTCACCCCCCCCCCCCCCTCCCCCTCTCTCTTCCCAAGTCCTGTCTGGGTTCTCTAACCTTGACATTCAAATCATTTTTTTTTTCTTCTTTTTTTTTTCTTTGACAAAGAGTTACACATAGGAGCTGAAGACGTTACACAGATTTACACACGTGAGCTTAAGTTGATTTAAAGATTTACGCAAGGGAGCTTAAGTCTTGTTACAAAAATGTGCACATGTGAGCTCACGTTGTTTTAAAGATTTACACACGTGAGCTTACGTTGTTTTAAAGATTTACACACGTGAGCTTAAGTTGTTTTAAAAGATTTACGCACGGGAGCTTAAGTGTTGTTATAAAAATGTGCACACTGAGACTTATATCGTACATACATTTACACAAATGAGTTTAGGTTGTTAAAAAGATTTATACACAGGAGCTTAACCTGTTAAAAATGTACACACAGGAGCTTAACCTGTTAAAAGTGTACACACAGGAGCTTAACCTGTTAAAAAAATTTACACACAGGAGCTTAAGTTGTTACAAAAATGTACACACAGGAGCTTAACCTGTTAAAAATGTACAATGTACACACATGAGCTTAAGTTGTTACAAAAATTTACACACAGGAGCTTAGGTTGTTACAAAGATTTACACACAGGAGCTTAAGTTGTTACAAAGATTTACACACAGGAGCTTAAGTTGTTACAAAGATTTACACACAGGAGCTTAAGTTGTTACAAAGATTTACACACAGGAGCTTAAGTTGTTACAAAGATTTACACACAGGAGCTTGAGTTGTTACAAAGATTTACACACAGGAGCTTAAGTCGTTACAAAGATTTACACAAGGGAGCTTAAGTTGTTACAAAGATTTACACACAGGAGCTTAAGTTGTTACATAGTTACACACGTGATCGACATTTGGAAACGTGCGGAGGAGCGAGGGGGAAAAGTCAAATCTCAAATTGCTTAACGATTAGATCTTCCGGAGACGGCTGAACAGTGCTTAAAAAAAAATTAACACGTCTTCTAGCAGCATTTGTTTAGTTTAAGGCTTAGACCAGGTTTCTAGACCACCCGCCTCACCCTCCTCCCTTCGCCCCCCCCCCCCCCCCCTCCATCCCTCGCACCAACTGAAGAGAGCTAGTTTGACTTATAGACCGAACCTTGAGTTTATAACTAAGACCTTGAGTTCATTTTTTTTAAAAAGTTAATTAAAAACAAAATAGTGGTTAATTACAAAAAAGTCATTGAAGTCAGTAAATACGTACGTCTTGGTAATTAATTGATTCTTCCTTTTGTATTTAAAAGCGCTACATTATATAATGTATGTATATATTTATATATATATATATATATATATATATATATATATATATATATATATATATATATATATATATATAGTTTTAATTGTATTAAAATTCCAAAAAGCGTCATTTAATGTAGAAACAAAAAAAAACTGAGTCCATGAAAGGTAAACAAAAAATCCCACTATGAACAGAAAAGCCCATAATGAACAGAGAAGCCCATTGTGATCAGAAAAGCCCATTATGAACAGAGAAGCCCATTATGAACAGAGAAAAGCCCATTGTGAACAGAAAAGCCCATTGTGAACAGAAAAGCCCATTATGAACAGAAAAGCCCATCATGAACAGAGAACCCATTATGAACAGAAACGCCCAATATAAACAGAAAAGCCCATTATGTACAGGGAAGCCTATTATGACTAGAAAAGCCCATTATTCCAGCAAAGTCCGTGGTTCAGGATTAGACTAACGCCCTGAATGCCCAGCCCGGCGACAGCTGGATGCCAGAGTCGTCTAATCCGTTCACCTGGCATACCCTCAGAGGGCAGCGTTTTGTCCCGTGGTGTATTGGGTTTAGACAATGTCGACTGGAATTGGATTTTTGTGATTCGACTGCAGCGTCGTGCTTGCTGGAGGAATGCGATCGTCTGCTACTGGCTAGTGACACATCGATGCAGACGATTGTGTCAAAAAAGTATAATAAAACTTTGTGAACGGTATGTTCAAAAAATGTTTGATAAACTTTGTACATGGTATGTTCAAAATTGCATAATAAACTATTGTACACGATATGTTGTTACAAATAAACAATTTCACACGTAAATTGAAAAAAAAAGATTTAAAATGTGTATGTTGTATTTAGTTTGAATAATCTGCCTGTCCGTATGTATATAAAAAAGAAAAACAGCAAATGAAGTAGAGTTCATTATCCGTAACCTCGTCATATAAAGGGATAGTGTTGTCATTACGATGCCAAGCCGCATTTACTGGAAGGGTTCATGGATGTCTTACAGACTCGAGCATGGGTTCTACCATATATATATATATATATATATATATATATATATATATATATATATATATATATATATATATATATATATATATATATATATATATATATATATATATATATATATATGAGTAAAATTGAATAAAGGGCGCCCTAAATTTCTAAAAGAACTTCATTACATCGCGCACAACCAATACCAGACGGAAATACGTCAGAATTAGGTCGCCGTGTAATGGCCGGAAGTGGGGCTTTTACAAGCCCGAGTTCTCGGGAGTTGGTGGCCGGCATTAGCAGGAAGAAAATTACTTCCACTCTGGACAAATGTAAGAAAAATCCCAGCGACATTAGTGATTGGGAAATGGATTTGATCAAGTGAGAAAAGACTCAAAATGTCGCAGTGGACGGTGTTATTTCCTGGATTTGGGTAAACTAAACATGACCCGAGGGGCTGGGTTAAGTGGGGTGGTGATGTGGGGTGAGGGGTTGTGTGGGGGTGAGGGGTTGTGTGGGGGTGAGGGGTTATGTAGGGTGAGCGGTATTGGCAGGTAATACATAATTGTGCTGGGGGAAATCCCGTCCAATAATACAACTAAGATCGAAGAAGAAGAAGACGATACTGCTAATCGAGGATTTTGACGCCAACCCTCCCCTTTTATATACATTCTTCATGTATGGCTTTTTTAAGGTGATGCCCAAGTCTAACCTCCTCCATACACATACACTCAACCCCCATAAATACTCAACCCCACACACAATATAACCCCACACATACTCAACCCTCATACACATACTCAACCCCCACACACACTCAACCCCCACACACTCAACCCCCTCACACACTCAACCCCCACACACACTTAACCCCCAACACACTTAACTCCCACACACTAAACCACCCACACTCAACCCCCACACACTCACCTCTTTCCCACACACTTAACCCCCAGACACATCCAACCCCAACCCCCAACCCCCACACACTCTCATACCCCCACACTCAACCCCCACACACACATGCAACCCCTACCACAGCTCCTTACCACAATAGCCACGACAGTGATGTAACTGAACCCTTTAAAAAAACCGACGTCCAACTAGCTCGTGATCCGAGTTAAACTCCCAGACTACAAGAGCGGAGCCCGGTGTTTACATCGAGAGACGCCGGCACAAAAGATGAGCGTTTAGGCCCTAAATCCCCCCTACACGGTACCCCGTCGATGGGAACCGCCCTGTCCCCCAATCCCCACACCCAGCAGTCTCCCACACATCCCCCTTCACACTTGAGACATATCTAGATTTACTCACCAATTCTGGATCAAATTCACGCGTTATCCACGTCTCAAATATTTCAAGTGTTCTCTACGTATTTTCTTTTCAAATTCATTTTTTTTTATTCTTTTGCTCACTTCTACAAAATGGTTGAATAGACAAGCAAAAGCCACGTCTGATCAAGGGGGCGTTAAAAATAATTCTTTTTTTTTTTTGGGCTGTCCCCCTTGTTGGAGTCTACACTTGAAAAGAGTCTTCAAATTTAATCAAAAAAGATTTATAAAAAATTGATTTTTAAGCTGGCAGTTTGTGTTAGCTTAAGTAGGAGGGTTTAATGTCTATCCGATTTAATAGCCTGAAAAAAATTGTACAGCGAATTTTTTGGGATAATAGAATATAATACAAAGCCGACCAATCAAATCAAAACTTTTAGGAGTTTGTGAATGGCTTTGTTGACATTTTTATTATAGATAAGAAAAAAATAGATATTATTTGAAGTTTTTTAGAATTCAAATTTTAATTTTGACTGGGAATAATAAAAAATAAATCTCTGAAAAGAAAGAGTAATCGGGATCGTAGATATCCTTGCAGCGATTTATTCTGTACGAATACGTCCAGTCTGCCTTAGCCATACGCTTTTGTTTTCGCAAATAGCCGTAATATTATAAGCTGTGATGTGATTAGAGCACCTTTACAATAGGGCTTGTAAGTCTACGGTCTCGAAATCGTGTACGAGAAGTTGTGACTTGTGACCTACTTACAAGCCCTATTATAGCATGATTTTTTTTTTCAGTTGAAATACTTTATTCAAATCGCTTCAAATAATGGTTTTTTTTTATTACACAGGATAAATGTTGAACGAGTTGAATACAAGAGGTTGTTTATTTCATCGACTGTTTACACTATAAGTGCTAAAAATACTTCAGATGTAGTGATTGGTGCGCAACCGCGTTGAAGTTGTGAACCTGCCGCGCATTCATTTTGTGAAATACATTTAAGGACATTTTACTGCAGTGAAACCTGTCTTGCACCAGTTAAAAACCTGAAACTTAGACCAGCTGACAATAGTTTTTTTTTTTTTTTAAACGGAATTCTGTTGCTTCCTTAATCTAATGGGTGAGCAACGGTAACTATTTGTGAGAACCTTGGAAATGGAAACTTAAATACAGCAATGACTATTTTGGGAAGGGGTTTAGGGGGGATATTGATTGTTTAAATGTAGATTTGTCCAATGACAATGAAGATAACTAACATGTCTAGACGGAGCAGATAAATCAACACGGATAGAAGACACCGATAGAAGGACAGCGTGATACTGAAGAGAATCTTCTTGAGAAGACAGTTGAGGACATTGATCAAGTATTCAAAGACTGTCATGGTAGACATAAGTCTTCACTTTGTTGAATAATATAATATTGATTTTTTTTCTGTTTTTTTTTTAAAACAAACGCAGTCTTCCACGGTAATTTTCTGATAAGTTACATCGTAACTTACAACGAGGTTTGGTTTGTTACATGTGTTTACGTCGCTGGTTGCTGGTGACGTGACTACACTCACGTGACTTGCGACTCAACACGGCGACTTTCTGTACACGTACGTGACCTGTGACCTTCAAAGTGAGTAGATTCGTAATTGAATGTTCACTGTTATGGCGTAGGCGCCACACCTAGCACTCACTCATAATAAATACACACATACAGAGATGTACGCATAGGCGTAGCGAGGTGGGTGGGGGGTACTTATGTCCCCGGGCGCCGACCTTAGGGGGCGCCAAAATGGGTTGGAAAAACAAATTAAAATCTCATTTTAGCTGCAGTTTTGCATTTTAAATATAAAAAAAATATTTTGTGGGGGGGGGGGGGGTGCAAATTAAAAGTTTGAGGGGGTTGCAAATTGAAAGTTTGAGGGGGGTGCAAGTTGAAAGTTTGAGGGTGGGGGTGCAAATTGAAAGTTGAAAGTTTGTCCCCGGGCGCCGGGAAGGGTCGCTACGCCTCTGCGTGTACGCACACACGTATAATACAGTTATGTTAGTACTCACCGTTTGCCGCCGTCAGTGTTGCTATTATCCAAAACGAAAAACTGGCAGGGAACATGATCACACTTGCCACGTGGCACTGTAACGAATGTTGGAAACTTTGGTTTAATCCAAGCACAATATCCACCGTATTTCCTTATCCACTACATCTGTAAGGTCATCCCGACCTGAAGCAGAACTTTCAATGGAAATACCAAACGTATGAATAAACTCCAAATAATATTTTTTTTAATCAGCAGAACACAATTTTTATAATTATTTTTTTGTTCGTTATTTCTTTTTAAATCTCATACAAAAATTATAATAACTAAAGCCAAAATAATATTTCGAAAATTAGTTTATCCTGAACTTAAAAAAAAAATCTGGACGATAACTAATAACCAGATTTGTGTTTTAAGCACGTTTTCGGTTAGATCACGACGTCCTCAATAGTGTTGCACGGTGCACAACCCCCGCCTACTTGAAGATAGCCCGCCAGTTCGGAATTTCAATTTCAAATATCAATTTCTCTCACGCTGGGCGCTACACGACATCTTCTTTCTGTTGGCTTCAACCGACAACATCCAATTCGATTAGCTTTTTTCTACACAACAAACTGCCTTTCTAATTATATATATATATATATATATATATATATATATATATATATATATATATATATATATATATATATATATATATATGTATATATATATGTATATATATATGTATATATATATAGATATAGATATACATAGATATACATACATATATATATATATATATATATATACATATATACATATATATATATATGTATATATATATATATAGATATAGATATACATAGATATACATACATATATATATACATAAATATATACATATATATATGTATATATATATATATATATATATACATATATATATACATACATATATATATATACATTAACACATATATACATATACACATATATACATATATACATATATACATATATACATATATACATATATACATATATACATATATACATATATACATATATGCATATATACATATATACATATACATATATATATATATATATATATATATATATTGTGTGTGTGTGTGTGTGTGCTACACAGCTCTCTATGATTATAGTTATATGGATAAGTTCACCCCTTAACAAGAACGGCCTACCTCTTAACTTTGTTCAGTTAGTTAAACGCAAACAGCAAATGAACCCAAATAAACCCTAATAAACGCGCGTCTATGGGGGGAAGATGAAGTATTATATTTCAATCGGTACACGGGCCCAGGAACATGTTCCCGTGCTGTTCCCCGGGGCCCCCCTTAGATACACAGCGACTGGAGGTGGCGTGCCTTGCATGAAATGTAAAGTGGGTCCAACACTTGGTTTGTTGACAGTAGTGGCGCCAGTGTTGACATAAACAGATAGATATTCAATAAATCGTGCGGGACAAAACCGTAGACTTTTATTCGGAGTTATACTTTACAAGAAGTCTCACGTTAAGATTACGTCCCTTTTTTTTTAAATATTTTTTTACGAATTTAATTATTTTTTTTCAGTTTTTTTTTCTTTGTTTACATAAGCGTGCTTCTATGTGCCAAAAGTTGGACGAGAATTATTTTTCCCTGAAATTAGTTAACTTAGACATCTATTTGTTTTGTTTAGTATGAATTGTTTTTAAAGAAATTTTTAAAGTTAATGTAGCCAAGAGGCGGGGTTATTGTTGAATATAAATATAATGCAATCAAATCTAAAATGTGTAGTGTCTGTTGTGTTTTATAAGATGTTTTTAATATGGGTGTGGGGTTAACTGTGTCGAAGGGTGGATTATGTGGTACTAGATATGGGGGGGGGGGTCAAATAGTGGGTTTATGTGGTGAGTCGAAGGGGTGTGGTTTATGTGGCATTTGGTGAGTCGAATGGTGGGATTTATGTTCTATTAGGCAAGTAAGTAGAATTGTGATTTGGGGTGGGTTTTGTGAAAATACGCATTGGTGTCATCTATACTATGTCCCTAAAGACCTAAGTTCAAATCCATGTTTTATTAAGTAAGATGAGTAACAGTAGCTCTGTACACCTGTATTTAAATGTGTACCCGGCATAGGGTGAGTAATTCGTTCTGGAATATTCTTGTTAACTTCTTATCTTTAAATATATTTTAAAAATGGGTTCTTATAGATATTAAACACTTCACAATTTCATAAAACGTGTATGTTTCAATACATATTCGTGATAAATTCCTTCCTCACACTCGCAGTTTCAAGGAGTCTATTTCAGTGTACAAATAAACAAACGGATATTTTCTTTTTTTTCTTTTAAATAGACTGCACATATTGTGACATCGGATCTAAGGCGTACTACAGGTATGGGGGTGCTTTGGATCATCCCCAGTCTACAATAAACAAACAAATTCTGTAGAAAGTACGCTACACATGCGGGGAAACTTCTGTCTAGACTACGCGTACGTTCAAGAAGTTACCCTAAAATCCGAGTAAACCCTAACCCCAGACCATAATTCTAACTTTTATAGCTAACGCTTTGAACAGAGGAGAAACCGTAGCTTTAACGACAATTTTTTATGTAACTTTTATAATCTGCCTGAGGTTATAAAAAGTTACAATACACCCTAGTTTAATACAAGTTTCGCTATATTAAGTAGAGCTAGGAAGGTTAAATTTTCTATGAATACAATTACTTGGCACGAAAGTAAATAGTAATATTTAGTAATGGCCCATCAAAAACTAATGATCTATACTGCAGTTGAACTAGAGCACTAACCTTTAGTCATAAACTGACATTATGAATGTCAGTATTGAAATGTCATGTATATTCTTTACCTGCGTGAAGATTTAAAGTTAAATTGCTTTATTTCAATCGCCTAAAAAGATTTATTTTTAAAAATATTTAGGAAGGTTGTGTTGAGGAAAAAAGTTAACAAACACGGCTTTTCCCCCTTTAAGAATTCTCGTGAATTAATTTAAAATAGAGATCGATAAGTGTCTTGTCGCTAATTTTACGTGAAAAAATCGATAATCTGCAATGTCAGTTTAATGTTCTTACGATGCTCGAGCTGGTCGTCTAATAATAGAGAAGGGCCGTCCAATATTCGCTTCGGCCGTCCAAAACAAGGACGTAGATGGATGATGGCTGAGCGATTATAAAGCTATGAGGTGAGATGTCACTCACAGGGGTGATACATAATGTCGTGGTGGTGATACATAATGTTGTGGTGGTGATACATAATGTCGTGGTGGTGATACATAATGTTGTGGTGGTGATACATAATGTTGTGGTGGTGATACATAATGTCGTGGTGGTGATACATAATGTCGTGGTGGTGATACATAATGTCGTGGTGGTGATACATAATGTCGTGGTGGTGATACATAATGTCGTGGTGGTGATACATAATGTCGTGGTGGTGATACATAATGTCGTGGTGGTGATACATAATGTCGTGGTGGTGATACATAATGTCGTGGTGGTGATACATAATGTCGTGGTGGTGATACATAATGTTGTGGTGGTGATACATAATGTCGTGGTGATGATAGAAAATTCATATGGGTGATACAGAACGTCAAACAGGTGATGCACAATGTCATGTAGGTGATAAATAATGTCATGTAGGTGACACAAGACGTCAATTAGGTGATACACTATGTCATATAGGTGAACACTATGTCATGTAGGTGAGTGTTTTTGTCAAGTAGGTGAGATTCTATGTCATGTAGTTGATAAACTAAGTCATGTTCGTGATACACACTATAATATACGCGACACACTGTTATGAAGGTGATTAACTATGTCATATAGGTGACGCTACACGTCAAGAAGGTGACACAAGACTTCAAGAAGGTGACACAAGCTGTCAAGTTGGTGTCACCACACGAAACAGTGTCGAAACATCATGACTACGTCAATACCATGACCTTATCAAAACAGATCCTAATCGAAGTCAGCGTGACAAAAAAAAATTGACAGTTGATAGATTTAAATGACATGAGCATTACACCCAAGCCACTAACCGCACGTCCTACTGATGCTAACTAGTATCGTTAACGGGCTAAAGAAATGTCTGTTTCAAACATTTTCAAGTTCAAATACACAATCGCCAAACGGATTTTAAAAATATGAGTTAATAAAGGAGTCATATTTACAAATTATTATGCCGTTGGTGTGCATAATATTATGATATGCGGAGTTACCTGTTACTGCTGTAAAGAGTAACATTTTAATCAATAAGTTTTACTCTACATACATTGAAAAGGGCAGATAAGCCTAACGTTAAGTAATAATTTGGATTATCGATTTACTCTCTTTAATGAGCACGCGCTGTTTTAAATTCTAATTTTTATGTCATTGGTTTACGAGAACGAAACTAGCGATAAAACTATCCAACTTAGTCGAAGAAGGCAACAGTGTAGTAGATCTAGATCTACTCATTCTTAAGCGGCTAACATGTACAAGAAAGATAAACAATGCGTACTTGTCTCCCTTTCCCCATTAGTCATTAGAATCTAGATCTGAGTTAAATCGTATTTTTGTGTAACTTAGCGTTGAGAAAAAGACAGACTTATGTGTATATTAACATGACATAGTCGCGCTAATGGCAAAAACAAAATGTAAACAAAGATTTGAACTACGCACCTTGTCTAACGTAAATGTTCGATTTAAACTGCGTCCATGTTAGTTCACTCAGATGAGTTCTGAATGTTCACAACACACAACCAACACGCTTTTCTAGAAATAAGTTTATAACTAACACCATGTGTGAAAAAATTTCCCCCACAGAGTAAATTTAAAAAAAAACACTTTCACTGCCACACAGTAAAATCCAAGAAATTTTTTTTTAAAACTTTTTTTAAGCTAGTCTAGATCAAAATTCTAGATCTCCATGAACGTCAGAACGAAAGTTGAAAATTTTCCCGTCGCTTCCAATGGGGATAACATAACTGAATGGGAACACCAATATCAACAGTGAGGGTCGCGCGAGGTAAAAATTTCACGCAAAGTTGTCTTCCCCTCGCTCGAGTTTTCCCCCCTCGCTCGCCAGTCCGCCTCGTCAAAACTACGGCGGGACGCAGTCTGGTTTTTTTTTTTCAAGGGGAGCTCACTGGAAATTAAAAAAAAAAAAAGAAGAAAAAAAAATGTCGTGCCCGCGTACCAGAAGTTAGTGGTTTCAGTTCTGCTTTGTAGCCTTTGTTCAGTGACCAGCGTGGAAATAATATATAAAAAAAATAATAGCTGTCACAGGTATTTTCAAACTGAAGGTAAGGAAGGGGAGGGGGGGGGGGGGGTTGAATATCGCGAACAATGAGAAAATTGTCGAAATCCGCGTTGAATTGGTCACATAGGTCGACACGATTTGGTACCGGAACAATAAAATTGTTGCCATTGTTGAAGGATTCTGGGCGTTTTCTAGGTCAGTTTTTGCATAAAATAAAAAAACCGAGGGGGAAAATTGGTGTAAGGAAATGCGAGAATAAGGCCCCGGCTCTTACAAGGGAGAAGATTTAACAGCAGCTTAGGTATGCGTGAGAGGGTTGCGGGCCTTTAGTGAGAGAGTTGTGGGGGCTTTTATCACAGATCAGCATGGAATGTGTTGTCTGTGTGGTTGAAATATTGAGACTCTCGGAAAACGGAGCGGATTAGTATTGAACGAGATAGAAGAACACACTCAAATTAAGGTTTAGTTTGTGTGTGTGTGTGTATGGGGGGGGTCGTCCTTGGTTATTTTCACACCCTAGAGTTGTACACCTTAGTTTTTGTATGCCCCACTTAAATAGTGGGCATGGTACGCCCCATGATGCTACGCCCACTTGATAATGGGCATGGTATACCCCATGGTTTTATGCCCACCTAATAATGGGCATGGTATACCCCATGGTTTTATGCCCACCTAATAATGGGCATGGTATACCCCATGGTTTTATGCCCACCTAATAATGGGCATGGTATACCCCATGGTTTTATGCCCACCTAATAATGGGCATGGTACGCTACTAGTTTTATGCCCAACTAATAATTAGGCATGGTACGCCCTGTTTGTATGCCCACCTAATAATGGGCATGGTACGCCACTAGTGTTATGCCCAACTAATAATGGGCATGGTACGCCCTGTTTGTATGCCCTCCTAATAATGGGCATGGTTCGCCCCTGGTTTACCCTTCCCCTCCCCCCATCCAAACTTGATACATTAGTCCATAATAACATTATATTAGTCCTTGACCACGTTATAGGCCTACGTGGTATTGTGCACAATCGTCATCAGTCTACACCACGGGTTCCCAACCTGGGGGTCGCGACCCCCCTGGGGGTCGCGAAGGTCTTTCTGGGGGTCGCCAACTGGTATACTAAACCTTAGTAATTTGAAACAAAACATAAATATTTAGTAGAAGAATTTTTGAAATTCGGCTTTATTAACATCACTGGAAATGTAATAGAGAAGAAACAAAGCGCACTGTACAAAGTTGTTCTCAGTCACGAATCTATGAAATCTTCAAAACTAAAACGCCAAGTCATTCGGAACACACCAAAAATATATGGAGTTCTTTCGTCGGTAAGAAGCTAGTTGCAAACGCCAGAGACTTGATCGATTAGGAAGTTTTCACCAGCATTATTGCAAGCATCAAATGAAGTCGCGATAGACAATGCCAAGCAAAAAAAAAAAAAAAAAAAAAAACAATAGGAGAAAATCTCATCAAACGCTGCATGTACGTAAATGTTAAATAACACATTTTTATCGAAATTAATCTTTCACCATTGTTTGCTTTTCAAGTTGATAAATCAACAGACATGATTTCGTGTTCGCAGTTGCTGGTCTGTGTCTATATTCATGCGAATGATAGCAAAGAAGAGTTGCTCTTTTGTGAAGATAGCATGGAGAAAATAAATACCTTTTTTGAAATTGGATGATTAAAATGGGTTAGAACGGCTGTGGGGGTTTGTACGGATGGCGCGCCATCTATGTTTAGCTTAAAATCGGGCTTTCAGAAAACAGAAAAGATTTAGCTCCCTAACCACTGCCCTAACCAATCGACATCAAGAGTCCATTGCTAGTATAAGTCGTAAATTATATAAAATCTGGAGCCTTCAAAGAACTGAGCAAAAACATTAATATAGATCACAAGGTTCTGCTCTTCTACACTATAGTGCGCTGGCTGTCAAGCGAAATGTTGTGAATCGTGTTTTTTAATTGAAATCTGAAATCAAATTGTTCTTGGAAGTGCAAAGGAACCAAAGACTTTTTGGTATACTTAAAACGACATAGAGTGGTTGGAGAGAGTATCATACCTAGCAGATGTGTTCGAACATCAAGATAAGCTTAACCTGATTCTGAAGCTTCAATGAAAATGAACGAATATTACAACTTTCCATGATAATCTCGGGACATTTTTATCAAAGCTACAAAATCGGTAAAGAAAATAAATCTTGGAAATATTGTAAATTTGAGAAACTCTGCGGTGTGGTAGATGAATCTGATTGTGAGATAATTAAAATTTTGAAATAAGCGATTTCTGGGCATCTTGAATCTCTTGCAAACGAACTGCATCGCTATTTCTCTGAGCTGAAAAAAGAAGAATCTGCATTTACGCATTACCCATTCTCTTCTTCCCTTGATGTTGCCAGCATTCCCGATGAATTACAAGATGAATTCTTTGATTTGAAGAATGATTCCGAGTAAGATGAAAAACTGCAGACACAATTTTGGTGTAGTATTCACCATTCATACCCAAACGTAAAATTGATTGACTTTTCGAGAATATATTTTCAACACTATTCTTCGGTTAAAAACAAAATTAAGATAATTATAATGACATAGGTTGGCGTTAGCAAAATTTTAAAAAAATTAAAAACTTAACCACGAAGGTTTAGTGAATAGTATGCACTTTTACTCATGCTATTAAAATAGTTAGCAAGAGTAGTTCATATTGAAAGTCTACTAGAAAATCTTATTTTAGTGTTTATTAATTTCCATACTAATTTTGGCTTTTTAATTCTATGGGGGTCGCGGTCACTTACTTTTTATAAAAGGGGGTCGCCACTCGAAAAAGGTTGGGAACCACTGGTCTACACTTTATTCAATAGCACTATTAGTCCACGAAAACTTTATACTGTATAAAACTTTATACGCTGTATCCAGTCACTTTACAATCATCATCATCATCATTTCCCGTTCTTGCCCAAGATGGGGAAGATGAAGTAGAGTTCAACTGTTTCAGGGACCTCGGCATATGAAGGGATAGTGAGGTCAGCACTATGCCAAGCCGCATTTTTTGGTTAAGTACCCATCAGAACTGGGTGGACTCAGGACCGTTCCACTGATTTGAACCCGGATTCGAACTCGAGACTCTCGGGTTAGCAGTCTAGCTCTCTATCGCTAGGCCACGCTGCCCCACTTACTTTACAGTGCCCATTATTATTAGTCCAACGATACAATTATATTTATTATCAAAATATAGATCTACTTATAATATGGAATTAAAATATCGAAGATTGTAAAAAAAAAGAAAGAAATCGACACAGAAGCCAGTATTTTTTAAAAATCAGAATTCTGGGAATAGGAAATCAGACTTACAGAAGATCTAAAGACAAGACCATTTGGTAACAATAAAATAAGATTTTTAATGCAGGGTTTGCTAGGCTATTAACCCTCAAAAGGTCTTGCTTAGAAAAGGTTCAATCAAATGATGAAAGATTGAAAGACCGACATAAAAATGTATTGAAGTCGGGCGCATCTCTTAGATGTAAGTACAGGCTTAGTGGGTTGTAATGATTCATTGTTTCTTTGGTGTGGGCTTTGTGGGCTATGTGGGCTCTAGAGATTTGCGCATTGTGTGGGCTATGTGTACAGAGGGCTTTGTGGATTTTGTGGACTGTGTGCTATTTTGGCTTGGTGGACTGAGGACAAAGTGGATTGTGGGCAATGTTGGCTTTGTGCAATGTGGGCTTTGTGGGTTATGTGGGCTTTGTGGGTTATGTGGGCTTTGTGGACTGTAGGGTATGGTGGATTGTGGGCTACATTGGCTTTGTGTGCTATGGGCTTTGTGGGTTACACAGATTGTAGTCTAGGTGGTCTTTGTGGGCTGTGTGCTATGTGGGCTTTGAGAACTGTAGACTTAGAGGGTTGTGGGCTATATTGGCTATGTAGACTATGGGATTTATAGGCCTTGTGTACTGTGGGCTTATGTAGATCGTGGGCTATGTGGGCTTTATCGACTTTGGTCCATGTGGGCTAAGTGAACTGTAGTGTATGTTGACTTGTGGACTGAGGGTTATGAGCTCAAATGTGGTCTTAGTGGACTGTGGGCTATATGGGCGATAGTTAAAAATCCAATTCCGACTAAAGGAGAAAGAAGTTTCAAATTTTTCACTAAGGCCTTGTTTTGCCTATTTTTCAACCCCACCCCCCCCCCCCTCCCCCTTGACAGAAAAAATTGCAGTTTCTTTTCCTTATCTAGCCGTAGTTCGTTATTACATATATATTATATGTAAATCCCGATCAAATATCTTAATGAAACCTACCACCTTTGCTAGGGATTCAGCTTTTAAAAAAATAGAATCAGGTGTTGTTGTTTTTTTTCTGGCTAGTGTTTATCCCCAACTGATGACCTGTAGTAGTAACGTGAGAACCTCTAGAACCAATCGCCCATGTTTTCTTCATACACTGAAAGCAACCTGCCAACAACTCATTAACCTGAACGATCTCAAAATCCTAATCTCAAAAAAAGCTAAGACTTAAAAAAAAATAATTTCCTAACGCTCATGTTTGCTCATTAAAACACTACAATGTAAGCCAACCTCTAGTGAAAAAAAAAAAAAAAAAAAACACTCTCAAAACTTGGGCCCGTTTAACGAAGGTCGAACTGCCCTCGCATGATCCCGCCCCAGCAGACGTACATGTGTTATTATTTATGGCGGGCAGCAGTGAGTTATGGGCGTTGGCGAAAACGAGGGCGGGGACTCGGAGTTTGACCTACAATTGCGTTGTAATCATTATCTGGCTCTCGTGAAATAGTTGTAGAGTCCCTTGTATGCAATGATACGATTAGAGGCTGATATATATATATATATATATATATATATATATATATATATATATATATATATAAGACAAGTTTAGCTTATAGAATATAGGTAGATTTTAGGAAAGTTTGCGTTTAAATTTTCGCGTAAGGTTCGTGCTAAATATATTAAAATGTTTAGGTTCCGATTTCAAAATGGAGCCTCTGTTCATTTCCTGCATTGTAACTTCTTTTTCTTCTTCTTCGTTCTTAATTTTTGGTGTTGGAAGGGATCGATAGGGTTTGAACTCTAGACTTTTCGGTTTAACAAACCTACTCGACCACGCCGACCTCTATTGCAATGTAACGTAAAATGGTACAATCATAAGAAATATCAACACTATTTGTAACAATATTTTTAACTGCTACATAGTTTAGTGAGAAATGATAGTGTGGTAAAGCAAAGAATAAAGTATCTGATAAATACTTCAAATATAGTGTCTGAATGTTTAGAAAATTAGATTTGAAATTGAAAGTTTACAAAAAGAAAACACATATATATATACTTACTTACTTAAATATACTTACTTATATATACTTACTTATATATATATATATATATATATATATATATATATATATATATATATATATATATATATATATACTTACTTACTTACTTAAATATACTTACTTACTTATACTTAATCCTCATCACTCCCTGTGGAGTATAGGGCAGCAACAAATCTCCGCCATTCCACCCTGTCCTGGGCGAGCCACTTTAGTTCATGCCAGGTTTTGCCAGTAGCCTGTACTTCTTCTTCCATCTCCCTCCTCCATTTTCCCAGTGGTCTTCCTCTATTTCTCTTTCCGGGTGGGTTCCACTTCAGCGCCATGTTGGGGAGTCTTTTTTTGCTCATGCGTAGGACATGGCCCAGCCATCTCCATCTCCTCGTTCTAACTTCTGAGACAATGTCGTTTAATCCTGTCCTTCGCCATATTTCCTTGTTCGGGACTTTGTCGTCCCACTTTATCATGAGGATGCGTTGGAGGGATCTTCTTTCAAAGCCTCTGAGTCGGCTCTCTCCTTTCTTGTTTAGTTTCCATGACTCTGCAGCATAAAGGAGTACAGAACGTTCATTTGACTTATAGATCCTTATTTTAGTTATCTGCTGCAGTGAGGATGATTTCCAGATCTTAGCGAGTCTGTTGAAAGCTTGTGCTGTCATTGCTATTCTGGTGGCAATTTCTTTCTCCATGCTGCCATTTGCTGATATATAGCTGCCGAGGTACTTAAAGTCTTCGACCTCTTCTAGCTCTACTCCATTCGCAAAGGTCTTGAGAGCACTTTTGGTTTTTATTTTCATTAGCTTGGTATATATATATATATATATATATATATATATATATATATATATATATATATATATATATATATATATATATATATATATATATATATATATAATTTATTAAGCTTTTGCAAATAAAAAGAAAGAATGTTAAAACATCCTGACCAGTGGCGTAGCTACCGTAAAGCTAGCGTAAGCAAGGCATGGGGGCCCAAGGCAAATAGGGGCCCTTTTCCGAATGTCGCCGGGAAGGTTCGCTACGCCTCTGAGGGGCCCACTAACACTTTTTGCATAGGGGCCCAACAATCCTAGCTACGCCACTGATCCTGACACATTACTCCGATTCACGTGTGTAGGCCCTTGGTAATTAAATAGATAGATTTCTACATCTGCCCTGTCCAATTTAAAACGAACCTTTCTGTCAATATTCGGGCTGAGAACGCGAATGTCGTGGGTTCGATCCCCAAAATTGGCCACCAGTTATTAACGCCGAATGAAATAATTTTAACAGAGACAGCTCAAAGCTTAGGACTCCTGTATTGTCCTATCTTACCACACACTTCCCAACCGGCAACAAACTACCACCAGCTACCTAACCACACACAAAGCCCCCTCCCCCTCCCACAATCGTTCACACCATCTTTTACACACACATTCGATCTAGCTGTAACAATACATAAACACGCGGGGTTGAGCGCAACTCACACCCATACTAGCCGCTGAGTTCTAGACGATTGTATCCTATTTTAAATTAACCTTCAAATGACCAGTAACGCCGTTCATATTGTTATAATTTTCAATAAAAGTATTTTAACATAAGTATTAGCATGAAGTGAATTTAATAAGATTAGCTTTTAAACAAATAGAACAGAGGTGTACAATGAATACGTTGTAATTAACAGATTTTTTCTTAAATCCCACCAAATAAGGCACATACGATTCAGAAAGTGTTAGTGTTAATGTGTAAAAGTATAGTGAATGTTACAAGTGTTCAAGTGAATATTTCAATTCTGAATTATCCTCGGATCTGATGAACTTAGGCCAACTTCAACACCGTTTTTTTTTACCCTCGACCCCTCGGGAACTTACACGTAGTTGGCCAGACCCTAATGTTTGACTCGTTTTGGTTTCAGACGTTTGTCAATGACTATGTCAAAGCATTAAGAATTACGACAATGGCGCTGTCAAAACATCAAAGACGATTTAAAAGACACTAGTACTCCTTCAAAGAATTAAGACCTCTGTCTATGACGCTGTCAAAGAATTAAGACTTCTGTCAATGACTTTATCAAAGAATTATGCCTTCTGTCAATTACTTTATCAAAGAATTATGCCTTCTGTCAATTACTTTATCAAAGAATTATGCCTTCTGTCAATTACTTTGTCAAAGAATTATGACTTCTGTCAATTACTTTGTCAAAGAATTATGACTTCTGTCAATGACTTTGTCCAAGAATAATTAAGACTTCTGTCAATTACGCTGTCAAAGAATTAAGACTTCTGTCAATGACTTTGTCAAAGAATTATGACTTCTGTCATTTATGCTGTCAAATAATTATGCCTTCTGTCAATGACTTTGTCAAAGAATTAAGACTTCTGTCAATGACTTTGTCAAAGAATTATGACTTCCTCCAATGAGCTTGTCAAAGAATAAAGAACTCTTTCAACAACGCTGTCGAAGAATTAAAAACGACTTGAGTAGACATGCTCAGCGGCATTTAACTCTCTCTTAGAATTTCCGTTTCCTCCTGAGACTTAATCTTCGGGTGCTCATTACAATAAAACTGATCCCCGCCCGTGGGTGGGGCGGACTGACCAGTACATAAATCACTGGACATCTGACCATGTACTCACGCCCTAGCACGTGCCGTGGGTCTATTAACGGGGCAGGGAAATGCCACATAAAATTCCAGTTGTGAGCGTCTGGGTAAGGCGGGCACGCAGATGTGACATTTGTCATTGGGGTGGGGGAGGGGTGGGGCTTGAGAATTTTAATTTCTTTGGCGGAGGGCATGGGAGGGAATCTTGAATGAGGAGGGGGGGGGGAATATAGGGGGTTGTGGAGAAAGGAGGGTATATAGATAGGGATCGGGTAGGTTAGGGACCACAGCGGAGAGGTGGGAATACAGTAGGACAAAAGCATATATGGGGTGAAAAGAGAAGGGATTAAGTGTGATTAGGGCAGGGAATACAGTGTGATCAAGGGAGGGAATACAGTGTGATCAAGGGAGGGAATACAGTGTGATCAGGGGAGGGAATACAGTGTGATCAAGGGAGGGAATGTAGTGTGATCAGGGGAGGGAATACAGTGTTATCAGGGTAGGGAATACAGTGTGATCAGAGGAGCGAATACAGTGGGTTCAGGGAGGGAATACAATGCGATCGGGGGGGGGTGCGAAGTGATCAGGGAAGGGAATACAGAGCAATCAGGGGAGGGAATATAGTGTGATAAAGGGAGGCGAGCTAAAGGCGACAGACACAGACACCGATGAGTGTCAAACCGACTCGGAAAAGTGGACAGCTTCTGGCGGTTCACAGAGCGCGTGTGGGGGGGGGGGGGAGGGGGTGGAGTACAGTAGGTTACACTATGATACAAAGTTTACTGTCGGGTACAAGATTTACAAAGCAGTTGACCTTGTGGATTTACACATTGTTATACTATACTTAAACTCGTTATAAAATAGAACATAAAGAAATAGAATATGAGTGCATAAACGGTTGATTAAATCGTTTAAACATTTGAATCCAAAAGTCTACCTCCCCCGCCCCACCAAAGGAGATAGAATTGATATAGAAAACATATACTTTTACCAGTGTCCCGTTCCCCCCACCCTTCTCCCGGGAGAAAATAGACTGAAAGAAACACTGGTTACTAACGCAAAATCAAGTCGTGTTTTGGGAGGTTCACATTGCCAATATTGTCAGCAAAATTATAACTCCAGATCTGTACATGTCCCGTTAACTCAGCTTTTTGTAATACTCAACATGATTGTCTCAGATAATGATGTAAGCTGGTCTTTTTAATTCGGACCAATTTTTATGTGAAGATTAAAAATTTAAGGGGGGGGGGGAGTGCAAAGGGATTTTGGGAAGGGTGAAAGAAAAGCAAAACAAAAATGTAGGGGAAAATAAAATGTAAAGGACGATGAAACAAAATAATTTGTAATAATCAAAGATAACACATTTCTGCAAACAAGCTTAATTCCTCGCAGAAATGAAATTTCTTTCAAGCACACATGATAAAAGTAAAAGAACAAGAAATAGGTGTTTGAATCCTTGCAAGTGTATTAGCCAGCATGCTCAGAAGTAGCTATTCCATTCCTTACAAGTATACTAGCCTTAGTGCTCAGAAGTAGCTACTCCATTTTTTGCAAGTGTACTAGCCTTAGTACTCAGAAGTAGCTATTCCATTTTTTGCAAGTGTACTAGCCTTAGTGCTCAGAAGTAGCTATTCCATTCCTTGCAAGTGTACTAGCCTTAGTGTTCAGAAGTAGCTATTTCATTCCTTGCAAGTGTAATAGCCTTAATGCTCAGAAGTAGCTATTCCATTCCTTGCAAGTGTACTAGGCTTAGTGCTCAGAAGTAGCTATTCCATTCCTTGCAAGTGTACTAGGCTTAGTGCTCAGAAGTAGCTATTCCATTCCTTGCTAGTTGACTAGCCATAGTACTCAGAAGTAGCTATTCCATTCCTTGCAAGCTTACTAGCCACAGTACTCAATACGGTAACTTAAAACCTGTTTGAACATTAAAGAGTTGAATATACATCCAAGCAAAATAAGATTCAAGTATGTATTTCAGCACTCACGAAAATACGTATTGTAAACAAAACGAAGATACAACTAATTTACCAAATCAACAAAGAAGTGGGGGTGAGGATGGGAGCTTAGTACTTGACAAACCTAACTAATGAGAAAGGCCGCTGTCCGTACTAAACTGACCATCTCGAGTTACCGTTCCTGTCTTCGTCGTTTAGTCCTAACTGCCCACGTCTGACGTCCAGACGTCCAGCACGTCCCCCCCCCCTCTTAGATCTGACAAGACCCAAGCTGTGGTTATTAACTAGGTGTGGCACCTTGACTGTGAGTCAAACCAGTGCGCATGTCAAAAGAGTTTTTCTTTCTATCACCGTCGTATCAGTTTCAGCCATCTTTTTTTTTTTTTTTTTTTTTTAACACAAAGGAAAATTTACACTCAAGTTCAAGGTCCAGCGATAATGTCGTTTTTATTTATATGATAGAAGAGAAAGGAAGATTTGCATTTTTGTGAGCGGATAGGTTTCTGCGTCCGCGACAATATCGTGTATTTAAAGTGCCAGGGCCCGCTATCAGAGATAAGGAGTTATGTAAAGCATCGGTTACGTCGCTGTGTTTACTCAAGGAGATCCCAGATATGGCTTCTTGCCGCGGTCGTTCAAATTACGTACATTACGCGTCATTATACATCATTATATAGACCTACATTATTATACAGGAATAGTGATATGCGTAAAGTAGCAAGATAATGATAGTTTTTTTTAATTGACTGATTGAAATGGTTACACTTCTGACTTGATGCACGCTATACGAGGCTATTACACATTACACATCATTATACATCATTATATACATTATTGAGGACGGAGTGGCCGAGCGGTAGAGCGCTAGACTGCTAACCCGTAAGGCTCGAGTTCAAATCCGGGTTCAATGCAGTTAACCGTCTCTGGGTCCACCCAGCTCTGATGGGTACTGACTCACGTTAGGCCATCAGGTGTGGAAGGGGAACTTTATATATTATTACACGGGAATAAAGATATGGGTAAAATAGCAAAGACAATGATACTTTTATCATCCTCTATTAGCTAATTAAAGTGGTTACACTTCTGACTTAATTAATGCAATTAATGCGAGGCTATTCGGTGCCGTGTAGATCTGTGGTGGTCTCTGGCCAAATAGTGAATACTTCAGATTCCTTCTAGTTAAAACTACCGTCTTTACTCAGTACCTGTGTAGCGTTAAGATAACACTCTTTGTCAATATTGCTACATTTTGGTCGTCATTAGAGTAGTATAAAGGCATTACAAAGCCGTATTAGGGCAGTATAAGGGTAGTATATAAGCAATAAAAGGGCAATATCTGGGCAGTATAAGCTTAGTATAAGTACAGCATAAGGGCAGTTTAAGAGGTAGTTTTTTGTGTGTGCTTTTATCTCTCTAACCGACTCAAAGTTCAGGTCATAATTCTATCTCGAGACCATTGCACAAAACAAGACATACGAGTTACAGTGAACTCAGGAAAATAATATACTCGTCACGGTACAATTTCGTCAGAGAGGTATAAAACAATGGACACTTACAAGACGTACCATTTCACTATTTGAGTACAGTTGCTGACAGTTCCAGCTAGCACGCAGGGATAACAATACTAAATCAACGTAATAGTTAGCTCCCCTAAGCGTTTTCGTATGTAAAACTAAGGGCTTGAATAGATCATCCAGTGGGATAGGGCTATAGGCATGATATTTAGGTTTGTATCAGGACGCTCGCATTTTTGAGTGAACACATACAGGCGAAAAGTGCACAGAATATGCTACTTTATGAGAATATGATATAAAATTAACAAAATATTAAGGATTGTGGACACCGGAAATAGAGGTAGGCACAACTTCCGTTTATCAGAAATAACACATAAATATTGTTAGAAACCAACGAACTGAATCTAGTAGACTACGTGTACATGAAGTTATGTCCACCATTCTGTCACACACATACTCATACGCACACTTACACACACACGAAGAGGCAAGAATTGTAAAACCGGGTTTCTATGGGGTCTAAAATGCGTAAGACGTCGTGACCCCCCCCCCCCCCCCTTTTTTTTTACTTGCAATGAATAGATCGAGAAAAATAAAAGAAAAACTCGCCCATTACCAAGATGGACTGTTTAATTCGCCTGTTGTGAATATTCGAATCCATCTTCCGACATTGTCTGAAACACTTGGTCAACACTTTTTTTTTTTTTGGATCTTGGTAAACGATTGGTGAACTGGCTGTGTTCAAGAGGCCCACCAAATTTTAAAGTGCCCCCCCCCCCACCCCAACCCCAGATTTAAATTTTCATTGTGCAGTTTTTCTTCATCAAGTAATGAAGTAATGGTAAAATACCAACAGTAAAAAAATAAAATCAAAACTCTATTACAGCACCTTTCCTAGGGCCCATCGGGATTTTTTCCCGGTAGACCAGTGGGCCAGTCGAGACTTGTATACAATACAGAACATATATCCATATAAAAGCACAAATAAAAAGCACATAAAATACATTTAAAAGCACATGTAAAAAGCACCATATAAAGCACACTAAGTCATTAGACCCATAGGGTGGCTGTCAGACCGGAAACAGATCCTTTGCATTGTGGGTAATGAGAGTTTGAGAAACTTGATCGGGCTATTTGCATTTCTATAAAGGGGAGACAAAGCAGTGATAGACAGTTAATAGAGTTTTTTTTTTAATGAGCTGAGGGTAGTGAATGATAAGAGAATTGGAGAAAAAAAGATTGGAGCAACTAGATTGGAGAAAACTGATTGAATGGAGCATAGTGGCGTCACGTGATTGTAATTGATGTATTTAAAAAAAATAAATGGCACGTAGGGTAATGTGGGGGGGGGGGGGTGGTGAGGACTTTCAGTGTTTCTTACACACTTTTTTCTCCGGGGAGGGGGGGGGGGGCTTTTGAAATTTTCGGGGGGGGGGACGGGGGACAGGGACACTGTTAAAAGTATATATTTTCTATATAAATTCCATGTTGTTCAGAGGGAGGGGGTGACCAAGGAGATGCGCAACGGAAAACTGTGGAACGGAAAACTGCGCATAATTAGGTGCGGAAGTGCTGTTTTTGTTTTCTTAAATCGAGCATTTATAGTCTTCAACAAAGATTGAATACATGTAGGCCTACATTGTAGAATAATAAAACATTTCCGCGAAATATGACAATAGTATGTGTTTTAAAGTCTTAAACACAGTGAAACAGTGCGCATGCTATCTTAAAACTATCCTAGCATTATCTTTCATTGAGTTGTGCTGCGCTATACATTTTTTTATTTATTTAGTGTAGTAAAGGTTTTAGGTAGTCAAAGCGACAGAGAGCCAGATCGTTAGTGGTACGGTTGGGGTTCGACGCCTCTCTTCTCCGACAGCTAGTTTGGCTATCTCGTCAATGAGTCCATCCAGCTGTAATGGGTACCTCACCTAAATTGGAAGTGTCAAGATATGGTAAATGCCACACCCTGCCTGCTGAGTTTCTTTTATTCAGCTCTGGTCCATCCACACTTTCAACATTTTTGGTACTGAGAACAGGGTCGGCCTGGTCGAGTCGGTAAAGCTAAACTAAAAAGTCTCGAGTTCGAATCCCCGGGCAGATGAGGCTCGATATCTGGGGACAGCCACTCTTCAAGGAGAGACAACTCCAAAATAAAAAAAAACTGCTGCCTTGTAGTTTATTCTTGGTTGGACTAAGGCTATAAAAGTAAATCCAGAAATAAAAGCAGGCTGAAATAGGGCTCGTAGTAGGTCACCAAACAGCTCTATGGCTCATGCAGTTTTTATTGAGCCGTAGACATACTTACCAGCCCTATTGGAGCGAACGGCCCATATGAAGCTTAGCAAGTTGACACGTAAAACTTAATTGTGTTGGAGGGAATACCTTCCAACATTACAATTAAGAACAAAGAATTAAAAAAAAAACTACCGAGAATTAGCTTTACTGGGGAGGATTTAGTTAGTATGACCAATGTCATTCTTATTTACTTTTCCACTAAACTAATCAACTCATCCTTTATTAGCTGAGGTATTCACTGTTAGACCAGACACCAACATTCCCTCTAAGGAGAAAAATCTAGCGTGCAACGTGTTTTGTGTGCGCAGTCTTCTTAAAGTCATATACAAGGATATTTGTATTTTAAGAAATGACTGCGCGGCAGTTGAAAACTACTGTGCGGCCGCGCAACCGCGCATCTTAGAGGGAACATAAACATCAACACAGATCCAGAACACCAAAACTTGCCGATGGGGGTTAACTTCTGCTATCACTAAACTACACAATCCAAATATATTTAATTAGTATCGTCTAATTTCATAAAAGTTCCCATTATTATTTTTCCATTTTACCAACTTTTACGCACACTCTTATCATTATTTTATGACTTTCCAGTTTCGTAAGAATTCGTTTAAAACACCATCAAAATACGAGATGCGGCTTACGTGATCTATTATTAGTCCACGCCTGATTATTTCACCTGATTAGTTATATTTTTATTTAAAATGCGGTCTCCCTAATAACAGCTTACCTAACAATTTCTGAGTACTCGCCTAAATACATTTATACTCTGTTAACGTAGCGGGGTAGCGGATTTAATGACACCACACGTGTGATAGAATAAAGAGTTCCTTCTGATACAACATTGCGTCGTACGAAAATTGAACAATCTGAGAATCTGACCAAGTTTTAGGGGTTTTAATAAATGGATAACACCTATCCCTCCTACCTCAACCCTCACCACCCAGCGGCGTAGCGACGGGGGGTACATATGTCCACGGGCGCCGACCCTAGGGGCGCCAAAATAAGCTAATTTCAGCTGCTATTTTGAATTATAAATATAAAAAAAAATATATGGGTGGGGAGGGGGGGCGCCAAATTGAAAGTTTGTCCCCGGGCACCGGGAGAGGTCGCTACGCCTCTGCCACCAACACGAACACAAAAAAATATATAAATGAAATAATACACTAGTTAGTACTAGAGTTTTTCTTCAATAATATATGTTATCAGGGACCAACGTGTATTTTTAGTATTGAAAGTCAGTCAGCCATTCTTTAAACAATGTAAAACAATGTACTAAGGGAAATAACAAAGATTTATTTTTGTTGAGCAAAATTGGCTTATTACTTCCCCTTAAAAAAATGAATAAATATTATTAGTGTTGTTGTCCGGTCATTATGTACTAAGGAAATAAATTAGCATTTAGTCAAAAATAAATTGTGACCATTGTTTAAAAAAATTATTTTTTTTCTTTAAACTGCATTATATAAGTTTGATTATTATTGTCTAATTGTCTAAATATTCACAAGTTAGATAATCAATTAAAAAACACACCGTACGAATTAATTGAGTTAGTTCCCTTAGTTTGCTTTATTTTTGGATAAGAAAATTAGCCATATTAGACTGTTTAAAACACAATGGTTATTATATAAAGCTAAAGCATATTTATTCCTTTCTACTTCGTGGGTATCTTAAATTCTAGGCTATTCCTTTAGTTTGGCGTTTTTGTTTCCATGATAACTATAATCACATGGAATCAACCCAAAAACATGTTCAGTAACATTTGATTTTATTTTTTTATTAAATGATATACTGTGAGGAGCTTTTAACAAAGACATACGTTAATGATGAAGGCTAAATGCAATAGTGTATGTGAAAGATAGTCTCAGTTTAATTTTTTTTTTAATCTACTTCTAAAACCCATTGAAATCATGGGACGGCGTGGTCGAATGGTAGAACTTACATCTGCTAACCCGATTGTCTCGAGTTCGGATTCTAAATGAATAAACAGATCTGACCCCTAACAAATACTGTATCTGTAATCATCGAAGTTTTTTTATTTCATCACCTTAAATAGGTTGGATAGGTGTCGAGTGGTAGTCACTGATTCTTCATCATCTTTTCACGTTCGTTCCCAAGACACTTGGGGCAGATGAAGTAGAGTTCACTTGTTTCAGAGACCAGAGCATATGACAGAATGGTGTGGTCAGCAGTATTCCCAGCTGCCTTTTTGTTTCCTAACGTGAGTTAGGTACCCGTCAGATCTAGGTGGATTTTTAGATACATTCTACTGACTTGAACCCGGATACAAACTCGAAACTTAACAGTCTATCGCTCTACCGCTAGGCCACGCCGTCCCATAGGGCCCTGGATTGTAAAGCATTAAACCTCGAGTTCGATTCTAGTGCTCTAGTTAGGATGCGTTTACACAACTCCAATACACCCCTAAACACAGTCGTGTATAGACGACTGATCGTCATGACATAGTACTCACAGGGGCGGAACTACAGTGCCGCCAGACCCCGCAATGCGGGGGGGCCCAGACCTATTGGGGGCCCAAAAATCCTGGCTAAATTATTTTAAAAAAAAATTTAAATTTAAATAAAAAAAATTAGGTGGATGTCGAGTTATCTTTCTTCTACAGTTACAAACAAACACGATAGTCGGCAAACGTCTATGAGAAAAATGCACAGACTATTGCTCGAGAGACCGCCAGACATATAGACAACTTCAAAGACGCAGCCTACCGTTCTTTTTTAGTGGTGTCGATTAGGAGAACAAAAAAGCTTTGAAAATCGGGCTGGGGAAATTTTACGGCGACTATCCTGGTCTTCTAGACGACCGGAAAAAGTCGGCACTATTGATGTAGATGTTCATCGGCGCTTTCTTGTCCCCTTCCCTTGAACCTTCCCAACTCTCTACCCTCCCCCCATCCCCCTAACCTCTACCCCTCACCACACCCTTACTCTTACAATAAGATGTAATGCATAGATTAACGAACCGTTTATGAACTACTGAACTGTAAACTGACCAATTCTGCACATTTTGTTAAAGACACTAGTCAGTAGTTGTTCATTTACCTGATGAAGTATTTCGTTGACGAATCTAATTCACACAACAAGAAGGTAAGACTCGTCTTTATATTATTAATCGTTTTATAATTAGTAAACGTGTTAATGGAAAATTAGTTATTAACACTAAATACATTAAAGTTAAAATTTTTTAGGATACAATGATCTAGCTTTTAAGCCTAAAAACAACCAAAAGATCTATACAGGGGCGGAACTACAGTGCCCCCAGCAGGCCGTTTAGGGGCCCACTGCTGACCATAATTAGTATTTTTTTAAATTTTGAATTTAATTTTCGTGCATTTTTGCCTTGATATTTAGTTTGTAAAAGAAAAACACTGTAGCTGTGGTACGATTATCTTTATTTTACAGTCACTATACCACGCTCTTCAGCAAAAAAAAATAAAATCCATTACACAAAATACAGTGTAAAATATAGGCAACGCTTCAAATTTGAATGACACATTTGACTCGTTGCCCCCCTTTGATAGCTAAATAGAGGACACGTAACTGTTTGACCGATCCTCCAAAGTGTACTGTGGCGGATGGGGCAGGGGATGGGGATAACATTTCTTTTTATTTATAGTTGTATTTTTTAACCATCGTCAAGGCCGAGTTCTATTTCCCCACGCTGTCGCCGGCAAAATTCTTTTTAAAAAAACAACAAAGACCATAGCACGAGAAGCCGCTACACATGAAGTGGCTTTCATGATGCGCGGTTCTTCGTTTCGGCATTAGTTAGGGACCCGCCGAAATCCATTTAACATTTTTCAATGTTAATATGTGTTAGTGATAGTGGTTGAATTTGTATTCTGTACTATCTTGTATCCTACAAATAATAAAAAAGAATATAATACTAGAAACTTCGTTTTTATATACGTTTACTGTTTTTTTTTACTTTTACAAGAAATATCATAGTAAACTTTTAAGGCCTATACTTGGAATTATCTCCCCTGAGTAAGTTTTACAATGGGCGATGCTGATGACGCTGTCGAAGAATTAAAAACGACTTGAATAGACTTGCGCAGCGGCATTTAACTCTCTCTTAGAATTTCCGTTTCCTCCTGAGACTTAATCTTCGGGTGCTCATTACAATAAAACTGATCCCCGCCCGCGGGTGGGACGGACTGACCAGTACATAAATCACTGGACATCTGACCATGTACTCACGCCCTAGCACGTGCCGTGGGTCTATTAACGGGGCAGGGAAATGCCACATAAAATTCCAGTTGTGAGCGTCTGGGTAAGGCGGGCACGCAGATGCGACATTTGTCATTGGGGTTGGGGAGGGGTGGGGCTTGAGAATTTTAATTTCTTTGGCGGAGGGCATGGGAGGGAATCTAGATGGAGAAGGGGAGGGAATATAAGGGGAGTGGGTAGGTTACGGAATACAGCAGAAAGGAGGGAATACAGTAGGAAGAAAGGGGATGTTACAAGAATTAATGTAGGATATAAGACTTACAAAGCAGATGACATTGTGGATTTACCCACAGTTATACTTAGACTCGTAATAATATAGAGCATACAGAAATAGAATATGAGTGCTCCAGCGGTTGGTTAAACCGTAAAAACATTTGAATCCTCCATTACAATAACTAACGAAATTAAAAATGTGCTTTCAAAAGTTCACAACGCCAATATGGTCAGCAAAATTATAACGCCAGATCTGTGCATGTCCCGTTAACTCAGCTTTTTGTAATACTCAACATGATAGATGGTCTCAGATAGTGATGTGAGCTGCTCTTTTAATGCGGACAAATTTTTATTTGAACATTACAAACTTAAGGAGGGGGGAGGGGGTGCAAAGTGATTTTGGGAGGGGGGAAAGGAAAGCAATACAATGTAGGAGATGATAAAATGTAAATAACAACAAAACAACGCAATTTGTAACAATCAAAGATAACACATTTCTGCAAACAAGCTTATTAATTCATCGCAGAAATGAAGTTTTTTTCAAGCACAAATAATGAAAGAGACAGAACAAGAGTTAGGTGTTTGAATCATTGAAACTGTATTAGCCTTAGTGCTCAGAAGTAGTTAATCTATACCTTGCAAGTGTACTAGCCTAATGGTTCAGAAGTAGTTATTCTATTCCTTGCAAGTATACCAGCCTTAGTGCTCAGAAGTAGTTATTCTATTCCTTGCAAGTGTACTAGCCTAATGGTTCAGAAGTAGCTATTCCATTCCTTGCAAGTGTACCAGCCTTAGTGCTCAGAAGTAGTTATTCTATTCCTTGCAAGTATACCAGCCTTAGTGCTCAGAAGTAGCTATTCCATTCCTTGCAAGTGTACTAGCCTTAGTGCTCAGAAGTAGTTATTCTATTCCTTGCAAGTGTACTAGCCTTAGTGCTCAGAAGTAGCTATTCCATTCCTTGCAAGTGTACTAGCCTTAGTGCTCAGAAGTAGTTATTCTATTCCTTGCAAGTGTACTAGCCTTAGTGCTGAGAAGTAGTTATTCTATTCCTTGCAAGTGTACTAGCCTAATGGTTCAGAAGTAGTTATTCTATTCCTTGCAAGTATACCAGCCTTAGTGCTCAGAAGTAGCTATTCCATTCCTTGCAAGTGTACTAGCCTTAGTGCTCAGAAGTAGTTATTCTATTCCTTGCAAGTGTACTAGCCTAATGGTTCAGAAGTAGTTATTCTATTCCTTGCAAGTGTACTAGCCTAATGGTTCAGAAGTAGTTATTCTATTCCTTGCAAGTATACCAGCCTTAGTGCTCAGAAGTAGTTATTCTATTCCTTACAAGTGTACTAGCCTAATGGTTCAGAAGTAGTTATTCTATTCCTTGCAAGTATACCAGCCTTAGTGCTCAGAAGTAGCTATTCCATTCCTTGCAAGTGTACTAGCCTTAGTGCTCAGAAGTAGTTATTCTATTCCTTGCAAGTGTACTAGCCTAATGGTTCAGAAGTAGTTATTCTATTCCTTGCAAGTGTACTAGCCTAATGGTTCAGAAGTAGTTATTCTATTCCTTGCAAGTATACCAGCCTTAGTGCTCAGAAGTAGTTATTCTATTCCTTACAAGTGTACTAGCCTAATGGTTCAGAAGTAGTTTTTCTATTCCTTGCAAGTATACCAGCCTTAGTGCTGAGAAGTAGTTATTCTATTCCTTGCAAGTGTACTAGCCTAATGGTTCAGAAGTAGTTATTCTATTCCTTGCAAGTATACCAGCCTTAGTGCTCAGAAGTAGTTATTCTATTCCTTGCAAGTGTACTAGCCTAATGGTTCAGAAGTAGTTATTCTATTCCTTGCAAGTATACCAGCCTTAGTGCTCAGAAGTAGCTATTCCATTCCTTGCAAGTGTACTAGCCTTAGTGCTCAGAAGTAGTTATTCTATTCCTTGCAAGTGTACTAGCCTTAGTGCTCAGAAGTAGCTATTCCATTCCTTGCAAGTGTACTAGCCTTAGTGCTCAGAAGTAGTTATTCTATTCCTTGCAAGTGTACTAGCCTTAGTGCTCAGAAGTAGCTATTCCATTCCTTGCAAGTGTACTAGCCTTAGTGCTCAGAAGTAGTTATTCTATTCCTTGCAAGTGTACTAGCCTTAGTGCTCAGAAGTAGCTATTCCATTCCTTGCAAGTGTACTAGCCTTAGTGCTCAGAAGTAGTTATTCTATACCTTGCGAGTGTACTAGACTTCGTGCTCAGAAGTAGCTATTCCATTTAATGCAAGTGTACCAGCCTTAGTGCTTAGAAGTAGTTATTCTATTCCTTGCAAGTGTACTGGCCACAGTACTCAATACGGTAACTCAAAACCTGTTTGAACATAAGAGAGTTGAATATTACATCCAAGCAATATCAGACTCTAGTATGTATTTCAGCACTCACGAGAATATGTGTTGTAAAGATAGCAAAAATACAACTAATTTACCAAATTAACAAAGAAGTGGGGGTGAAGATGGGATCTTAGTACTTGACAAACCTAACTAATGAGAAAGGCCGCTGACCGTACTAAACTGACCATCTCGAGTTACCGTTCCTGTCTTCGTCGTTTAGTCCTAACTGCCCACGTCTGACGTCCAGACGTCCAGCACGTCCCCCCCCCTCTTAGATCTGACAAGACCCAAGCTGTGGTTATTAACTAGGCGTGGCACCTTGACTGTGAGTCAAACCAGTGCGCATGTCAAAAGAGTTTTTCTTTCTATCACCGTCGTATCAGTTTCCGCCATCTTTTTTTTTTTTTTTTTTTTTTTTTTTTTTTTTTACAAAGGAAAATTTACACTCAAGTTCAAGGTCTTGCGATAATGTCATTGTTATTTATATGATAGAGGAGAAAGGAAGATTTGCATTTTTGTGAGCGGATAGGTTCCTGCGCCAGCGACAATATCGTGTATTTAAAGTGCCAGGGCCCGCTATCAGAGATAAGGAGTTATGTAAAGCATCGGTTACGTCGCTGTGTTTACTCAAGGAGATCCCAGATATGGCTTTTGGCCATGGTCGTTCAGATTACGTACATTACGCGTCATTATAGATCATTATATTGGCCTACATTATTATACAGGGAATAGTGATATGCGTAAAGTAGCAAGATAATGATTGTTTTTTTTTCTTTTATTGGCTGAATGAGATGGTTACACTCCTGACTTGATGCACGCTATACGAGGCTATTACACATTACCCATCATTCTACATCATTATATACATTATTGGGGACGGAGTGGCCTAGCGGTAGAAAGCCAGACTGCTAGCCTGTAAGGCTCGATTTCAAATCGAGGCAGTAAACCTTCTCTGAGTCCACCCAGCTTTGATGGGTACCTGACTCATCTTAGGGTAAGTAAAGGCGGTTGACCACACAATCTCTTCATATGCTGAGGTCACAGAAACAAGTGAACTCTACTTGCCCCATAGGCCGTCAGGTTTGAAAGGGGAACTTTATATACATTATTACACGGGGCTACAGATATGAGTAAAATAGCAAGATAAAGATACTTTTATCATCCTCTATTAGCCGATTGAAGTGGTTACACTTCCGACCTCATGCACGTAATGCAAGGCTATTCAGTGTGGGTTGGAGGCCTATGATTCCTTCTAGTTAAAACTACTGTCTTTACTCTGGCTATACTATGTACAGGTGTTGGGTTAAGATAATAATCGTTGTCAATATTGCTACTATTATTGTCGTAGTATAAGGGTATTATAAGGGCAATAAAAGGGCATTATAGGCGGTTTAAGGGTAGTATAAGCACAGTATAAGGGCTGTATAAGCACAGTATAAGCACAGTATTAAGGCAGTATAAGAAAACTATAAAGGCAGTATAATAAGAGCAATAAAAGTGCAGAATAAGGAAAGTATAAGAGGTAGTTTTTGTGTGCTGATATCTCTACTCAAAGTGTAGGTTATAATTCTATCTTGAGACCTATGCACAAAGCAGGACAAATACATAGCATCAGCGACAGTGAACTGAGGAAAAAAATATACTCGTTACGGTATTATTTTGTCAAAGAGGTATAAAACAATGGACACTTACTTAAAAAAAAGCACATGTAAAAAGCACTTATAAATAGCACATACAAAAAGCACATACAAAAAGCACATATAAAAGCACATATAAAAACACATATAAAAAGCACCATATAAAACACACTAAGTCATTAGACCCATAGGGTGGCTGTCCGACCGGAAATAGAACCTTTGCATTGTGGGTAATGAGAGTTTGAGAAACATGATCGGGCTATTTGCATTTCTATAAAGGGGAGACAAAGCAGTGATAGACAGTTAATAGAGTTGTTTTTTTTTTCTTTTTTTTTTTTTTTTAAATGAGCTGAGGGGCAGTGAATGATTGGAGGAAAAAAGATTGGAACAACTAGATTGTAGAAAATTGATTGGAACAACTAGATTGGAGAAAACTGATTGGAACAACTAGATTGTAGAAAACTGATTGGAACAACTAGATTGGAGAAAACTGATTGGAACAACTAGATTGTAGAAAACTGATTGGAACAACTAGATTGGAGAAAACTGATTGGAACAACTAGATTGGAGAAAACTGATTGGAACAACTAGATTGGAGAAAACTGATTGGAACAACTAGATTGGAGAAAACTGATTGAATGGAGCATAGGGGCGTCATGTGATAGTAATTGATGTATTTACACAAAAAAATAAATGGCACGTAGGGTAATGTTGAGGTGAGGAATTTGTATCTGGTTTGAGATTCATTGTATTGAGGTTTGAGAATCATTGTATTGAGGTTTGAGAATCATTGTATTGAGGTTTGAGAATAATTGTATTGAGGTTTGAGAATCATTGTATTGAGATTTGAGAATCATTGTATTGAGATTTGAGAATCATTGTATTGAGGTTTGAGAATCATTGTATTGAGGTTTGAGAATCATTGTACTGAGGTTTGAGAATCATTGTACTGAGGTTTGAGAATCATTGTACTGAGGTTTGAGAATCATTGTATTGAGATTTGAGAATCATTGTATTGAGGTTTGAGAATCATTGTATTGAGGTTTGAGAATCATTGTATGGAGTTGTGCTGCACTTTAAATTGTTTTGTTGATTTAGTGTAGTAAGATCTTAAACAGTTAAAGCGACAGAGAGCCATATCGTTAGTTATACGGTTGGGGTTCGACGCCTCTCTTCTCCAATAGCTAGTTTGGCTATCTCGTCAATGAGTCCATCCAGCTCTAATGGGTACCTCAGCTAAGTTGGAAGTGTCAAGATATGGTAAATGCCACACCCTGCCTGCTGAGTTTCTTTTTTTCAGCTCTTGTCCATCCACACTTTCAACATGTTTGGTACTGAGAACAGGGTCGGCCTGGTCGAGTCGGTAAAGCTAAACCGAAAAGTCTCGAGTTCGAATCCCCCGGGCAGATGAGGCTCGTTAGCTGGGACAGCCACTCTTCTAGGAGAGACAACTCCAAAATCAAACCAACCCTGCCTTGTAGTTTGTTCTTGTTTGGACAAAGGCTATGGAAGCAAATCCAAAAAGAAAAGCAGGCTGAAATCGAAGTCCACGGCCTATATGAAGCTTAACAAGTTGACATGTAAAACTTAATTGTGTTGGAGGGAATCCCTTCCAACATTACAATTAAGAACGAAGAAGAAAAAAGCTACCGAAAATAAGCTTTGACAGAGGAGGATTTAGTTAGTATGACCAATGGCATTCTTCTTTACATTTCCACAAAACTAATCAACCCACCGTGTATTAGCTGAGGTATTCACGATTAGACCAGACACCAACAATCCCTCTAAGGGGGAAAAAGCTAGCGTGTAAATTGTTTTGTGTGCGCAGTCTTCTTAAAGTCTTATACAAGGATATTTGTATTTTAAGAAATGACTGCGCGGCAGTTAAAAACTACTGCGCGGCCGCGCAACCGCGCATCTTAGAGGGAACATAAACATCAACACAGATCCAGAACACCAAAACTTGCCGATGGGGGTTAACTTCTGCTATCACTAAACTACACAATCCAAATATATTTAATTAGTATCGTCTAATTTCATAAAAGTTCCCATTATTATTTTTCCATTTTACCAACTTTTACGCACACTCTTATCATTATTTTATGACTTTCCAGTTTCGTAAGAATTCGTTTAAAACACCATCAAAATACGAGATGCGGCTTACGTGATCTATTATTAGTCCACGCCTGATTATTTCACCTGATTAGTTATATTTTTATTTAAAATGCGGTCTCCCTAATAACAGCTTACCTAACAATTTCTGAGTACTCGCCTAAATACATTTATACTCTGTTAACGTAGCGGGGTAGCGGATTTAATGACACCACACGTGTGATAGAATAAAGAGTTCCTTCTGATACAACATTGCGTCGTACGAAAATTGAACAATCTGAGAATCTGACCAAGTTTTAGGGGTTTTAATTAATGGATAAAACCTATCCCTCCTACCTCAACCCTCACCACCCAGCGGCGTAGCGACGGGGGGTACTTATGTCCACGGGCGCCGACCCTAAGGGCGCCATAAGAAGCTTATTTCAGTTGCTATTTTGAATTTTAAATTTAAAAAATATATGGATGGGGAGAGGGAGGGCGCCAAATCGAAAGTTTGTCCCGGGCACCGGGAGAGGTCGCTACGCCTCTGCCACCAATACCAAGACAAAAAATATATAAATGAAATAATACACTAGTTAGTACTAGAGTTTTTCTTCATTACTATATGTTATCAGGGACCAACGTGTATTTTTAGTATTGAAAGTCAGTCATTCTTTAAACAGACGGGTATGTAAAACAATGTACTAAGGGAAATAACAAAGATTTATTTTTGTTGAGCAAAATTGGCTTATTACTTCCCCTTAAAATAAATGAATAAATATTATTAGTTTTGTTGTCCGGTCATTATGTACTAAGGAAATAAATTAGCATTTAGTCAAAAATAAATTGTGACCATTGTTTTAAAAAAACTATTTCTTTTTCTTCAAACTGCAAATAATAAATTTGATTATTATTGTCGAATTTTGAAATATTCACAAGTTAGATAATCAATTTAAAAAACCACACCGTTCGAATTAATTGAGTTAGTTCCCTTAGTTTGCTTTATTCTTGGATAAGAAAATTAGCCAACTACTTAAACTGTTTAAAACACAATGGTTATTATATAAAGCTAGAGCATATTTATTCCTTTCTGCATCGCGTTAATCTTAAATTCTAGGTTACTCTAGTTGGGCGTTTTTGTTTCCATGGACACTATGATCACATGGAATCAACCCAAAAACATGTTCAGTAACATTTTATTTTATTTTTTTATTAAATGATATACTGATATACAAAGACATACGTTAATGATGAAGGCTAAATGCAATAGTGTATGTGAAAGATAGTCTCAGTTTAATTTTTTTTTTTTTAAATCTACTTCTAAAACCAATTGCAGTCATGGGACGTCGTGGTCGAATGGTAGAGCTTACGGGTGCTAACCCGATTGTCTCGAGTTCGGATTCTAAATGAATAAACAGATCTGACCCCTTACAACTACTGTATCTGTAAGCATCGCGTTTTTTTTTAATTTCATCACCTTAAAGAGGTTGGATGGGTGTCGAGTGGTAATCACTGATTCCTCATCATCTTTTCACGTTCGTTCCCGAGACACTTGGGGCAGATGAAGTAGAGTTCACCTGTTTCAGAAACCTGAGCATATGAAGGGATGGTGTGGTCAGCACTATTCCCAGCTGCCTTTTTTGTTTTCTAACGTGAGTCAGATACCCGTCAGATCTAAGTGGATTTTTAGATACATTCTACTGACTTGAACCCGAATACGAACTCGAAACTAAACAGTCTAGCGCTCTACCGCTAGGCCACGCCGTCCCATAGGGCACTGGATTGTAAAGCTTTAAACCTCGAGTTCGATTCCAGTGCTTTAGCTAGGGGGCATTTACACAACTCCAATACACCCCTAAACACAGTCATGTATAGACGACTGATTATCATAACATAGTACTCACTTTCATTACTGAGCTGAACGTCATTTTAAAAAAAAAACACGAAATCTACTTCATCTGCCACGGTGATGCTATAATGGGTTAATTACGTAAGATATAACCAGTCCTAAATATACATCATATGATCTAATTAGGATATATGTGCGGGGATAATATATAATGTCATCCACAATTCACTGTATATAAACAAAATAAAACTAGGTTGAAATTGGTGGCATTTTATTAGCATAAGAAATATGCATAAGTGAAAGGTCACAGTTAAAATGAACATATGAAAATGTCATACATCACATTAAATCGTATACATATAAGAATCATCACATTTTATATGCGATATTTTTAAAGTGTGTGTTGAAATGCATACCCCACAATGAAGCCAAGATATTAACAAACACACACACATCCACACGAACACACACACATTTATACGTTATATAATGAAAAATTGTCCTTTAGATAGAACGAGTGCGCTAAAACAAGAATTGTATAGTTGATGTGATTTTGTTTATCTTAGTCTCTCCACGCCATATGTTTGTATCTTTCTATTCTTGAAGTTAAGGATTTATTGATCTTATGGCGTAGCCTAGGTCACTTATGAATGAGTTGAAATAAAAATCGCGTTTAATTACTTTGATTAATACAATGTTTGACTTGAAATAGAAGTTAAGTATTATTACTTGGACCTATTCTTGTTTTTGAATGATCTATAGATCTTATGGCATAGCCTAGGTCACTAATGTCTGACTTGAAATACAAGTCACGTATTATGGCTTGGCCTACAAGTCAGGTATTTCATGACTTGGGCGAGGCTTCACGAATACTATCAGTCAATAAAATTCTCTAATCACACAACTGAACTCTACAACATCTGTTATTCCGAATTCTTGAAAAAAAAATTTCATAGATTAAAAAGTAGTATACCATAATTTCAAAAATAATATAACTATCAAATTAAATACAATAAATTACTGCTAAACTAACCCCTTTTTCTAAAGACACATTGTAACGCCTAGAGAAAAAAAAAATTCCATTCGCTGTAACGAAATTGTGTATTGGTAACACTCAAACTCAGATTTTAGTAACTATCGTTTATTAATTCAAAGCAAAAACTTGATGGAATTTCCTTTCATTCCCCTCACGTCCTCATTATTCAATCGCCAATGCATCTTGTTGACTGCAAGATTCCATGATCATTTCCGGTTTCGAAATCATAGACGGAAATTTATTTTTAGGCTTAATTTTTTAAAATCAAAAACATGTTGTTTTTTTGTTTCTTTTTTTTTTATAAAACGTTTTTATTTTTTACTTTTTATTTCACTTGTTCACAATAGAAATATCGATAAATCTGTGCTTTAAAAACAAAAAAAAAACTTTGTTTTGGTTTGGTTTAGTTTTTAAACCTGAGCGAATTGTTAAAGTACACGGCCTTTTTTATATTTCAGTCTTTTTCTATAATGCAGTGTTTGTTTATCTGTTTATCACAATTCTACGGCATATTATACTCCACGCAGAGGTTCTTCCAGCAAGCATCTATTGCCCCCCTCCCCCCCCCCCACGACAAATGTCTGCAGGTCTACCAAAACTTCTCTCCAAAAAATGTCAACCCCCCCCCCACCACCCCCCGGGGAGAAAAAAGTTTGAAATAAACACTGACTCCTCGTAGACTACAGTGGCTGAGTTATGTTGTTTTTAGCGCAATTTCCATTCTGGAGAATTGCGTTTATTAACTCGTCATTTCTGGGAATGGATGGATGAATGTATGGATGTATGAATGTGTGTCCGGGCTTTAAGTCGTATCTCCTCCTCAACGAAGCAATACCGATGACTAGTTCCAAAAACAATTATGTTAAGCAAGTTACGAGAAAGAACATAGGCCATAAAAATTCCGGGTTTCTTTCATGGATTTCCAGGAAAAGCCAAAAAACCTCGAAAAAATGCAGTTTTTGGCCTATATCTCGGCAACCAGACCATTTAGCGACTTGAAACATGTACCAATCGATTCCTGCCATAATTTAGAACAATATTGCCGAAGAAAGTTTTCAAAAATATCCTCTCGTTCGGTCACAAATTTTTAAATTACATAAACACCTACAAACCGATCGTTCTTCTAGCTTGAACGCACCCCAGCATTATACGTCAGAGCTATTTTTAGATAACATAAGGAAATTGCGCATAAATGTCACTAGAATTTTTTAATTAACTTGTTTTTCTTACGATAAATAAAATTTTAATTGTCCTCCCCTAAAAAATGCATAACTTTTACGACAACTTTTCTATATCCCTCCCCTTCCCCCTACCCCCCCCCCCCCACACACAGGTTCATTCACAGGGTATAATATGCCACCCCGTCCACCCCCATTTCTTCTGCTACATCCTTACTGTTTCATTCATTATTCTACCTCACGCTCAAGTAAAATCACGTAATGTAACACACGGGTTATATATAGTAACATGACAAGAGTTAAAAAACATTGGCAGTGCATGGCGAGTTTTTATGAACACGTGTTAAGGCATGCCCCTCCCCCTCCTCTTTCCTCTCCCCAGGGTCGTCTTAGTAACTCACCCCTGACGTCACTTCCGGTGAGCTGTTCTACTGACCTCAGCAGGCTGATGATCTTTTACCGAATGTCAACAAACAGAACGTTTGATTAGATTGGTATTCAAGAAAATCATTATATGTTGATTCATAGTGGGTGATAGTGGAAAAATTTTTGGGATGGGTGTGGGGGGGGGGGGGGAAGATGTGGCATGGGTGTAGATAGACAGAGGAAATACAGTAAATTGTTCAACGACTTTGATAAACCAATCACAATAACAACGTGAGTTTGTACCTTAAAGCACATTCTTGACCCAATAGAAGCGGCTTACCGTAAACCTTATGAAAACCTAGCAGAAAATAGTACATACCGTAAACCTTCTAACGATCTAGCAGAAAATGTGTTTCATACAGAAAACATTATAAAAAATTATCAAAACATAGTATATACCTTAAGCCTTTTAACAATATTAGAACCTGTATTATACAGTAAAACTTCTAACCAAGTAGTAGAAATTATGTTTTAAATTACATTTTCCAGTACAAAACTGTACTAAATTAGTGACAAGTGCAAATTTGAAAAATACATCAAACAACAAAATTCAAACAAAGATTTTAAAAGTTGCATGAGGATTTTTTGGTACATGGTTTAACAACACTTTGGTCAGCGGATAACAAAAGAATGGAACACTCACGCCAATCAAAGTTTATAATTGCACATTACGAAAATTGCTTTTCAACACAGCCAACAGTTTGTCTACATTCATAGATATAATTAACAACTTTTAACCATCATTATTTGAGTGTTCTGTGTGTCGGACTGTACATATAAGAGTATATCCAACATCGCTGATTTCCGGAAATGAACGAAGAGCCTCGTTTCAAAACGCGATTTTTCGTTACGATAAAAAAAATAAAAATAAAATAAGATAAACAAAGAAGGATCAGTCACTTATAGAACTTCCATCACATCCTAGCTTTTTATGTTCTAGATTTTAAAAAAAAAGAAATTCAAATTGGATTGATTTCTTTGACTCGAAAGACGATTGGATGATGCATCTTGAAGATCCAAGCAGGATCTAGGTAGATGGTAAAAACCCGTCAGATGTTTGTCAAGTATCAGGCCCTCTCTCTCTCCCTACACAGCTGATGGATCCAAGGAACACGACGTTACCGACACATCTTGGAATCAGCTGTCGCAGAAGCGGCCGAAAGGAAACCTTAGTATTCCTATCCCACGAGGGGCTCCGGCCCTGAATAATTTTAGAGTTTTGTCTTGATAGATTGGTCTGCGTCTTCATCCAACAAGCTTTATCTGCTATGGGTTTTGAACTGGGGATTTGACTTTTGTTCTGCCATCCGACCACGCTGACTCTTAATTAGTAGCACTTTGTCTTAATGTGTTTGTTTTTTTCGTTTCTCGGAACATAGACCATGCAACGCTTTCGAAGTCAACTCTTAAGAAAGTCCTACAGTTGGAGTTTAAGCCAACGCATGGTTTGTCTGAAGATCTTTCGAGTTGTCTCTCATCAGACGTCTTATCGCACGTCATTTCCGGGCATAACTACGTCATTCCCTGGCATAAATACGTCATTCCCCACATTCTGACGTCAGCTTCTTTCGGATCGCATTTCCAACCAATCACACATCCGCCCCCAGCATCGCCCGCGATTCGCCTTTACACGTGATGACGTCAGAGACTTTGTTGCCCTCTACTTCCGTCACCTTTCGACCAATCATCTTGTAGCACGGGGACTTGGTGGAGCTGTTCTCACTTCTGCTGATGGAAAGATTTACCTGTGAGGGAAAAAACAAAACAGGTAGATTTAGACGCGAAGAAAAATAAGAATTTAAAATGAGACGTTGACAATTGACACGTTTTGAAGATGTAATTTTATAATAATTGTAATTAATAAATCTGCAAATAACTCAACAAATTGATTTTTAGAAAATGCTGGCTGTCAAATTAATAATTAAACGCACTCAGTTTTATCACGCTTCAGAAAATAAAATATTTTAAAATTATCTTCAGGCTATTTTTTTTTTAAATAATAACTAATGGTAGAGCCCCCACATATAATTTATCATCAAAATATTCCCTTTCGTATGAAATAAAAGAAAAAAATCCCATTTTAAATTGGAAAAAAATAATTCTATTTCATAACAGCAAAAAATTTCCATTTCATATTGAATTAAAATTTTCATTTGAAAGCAAATATGCGAAATAGTAATACTACTACTTCCTAACTGGTTTTTGTTTTATAAAAACCATTTTCACATTATTTTAAATCAAATTACTTAAAGATTTTTCTAGAAACGAAATAGGTTAAGCTGTTAAAAGATCGTTCACACTTAGTTACTCAGAGATACCGAATGTTTTTTTTTAATTCTGCAGAAGGGAGGTGGGAGGGAGCAGTGTTTCTTTCAGGCTTTTTTTCCCCCGGTGAGGCACATGAAAATTTCGGAGGGGGGGGGGTGGTTGACTAAATGACTAAATTTTCTGGGTGGAAGGACACTGATAAAAGTATATATTTTCTATACGAATTCTATTTCGCTTAGTGGGGGGGGGGGGGGGGGGGGGGGCGGTAGACACGGTATACATTTCTCCCCCCTCCCCTCCCTTCCCCGAAGAGATGCATGAAAGAAACTGTGAGAGGGAGGCTGGTTTGTTTTTGTACTCTAGCTGACGTCAGAAGTAGCTTCATGAAATGCTAAAAAAAAATTAACTTAATTTTCTTTTTTAATTCTGGTTAAAATTTCAATATGTAGGCCATTCCAGACTTCTTTACGTGCGTAAATGTTATTACGATTTCAATTTAATTGATTATTGAAATGCCGTGGTATTTATACGACGTATGAAATCCTAACTCAATAACAAATATGATGAATAAATAAATGCTAATTTTAAGATGATTAAACTGTTTGATGATCGAGTTCACGATTTTGACCAGGATGTGGATACGATTTGGATATCAAGTGGATAACAGGATGTGGATACCATGTGGAAATCTAGTGGATAACAGGATGTGGATACCATGTGGATACCATGTGTATATCAAGTGAATAACAGGATGTGGATACCATGTGGATATCAAGTGGATATCAAGTGGATAATAGGATGTGGATACAATGTGGATATCAAGTGGGTAACAGGATGTGGATACCATGTGGATATCAAGTGGATAACAGGATGTGGATACCATGTGGATACCATGTGGATATCAAGTGGATAATAGGATGTGGATACAATGTGGATATCAAGTGGGTAACAGGATGTGGATACCATGTGGATATCAAGTGGATAACAGGATGTGGATACCATGTGGATACCATGTGGATATCAAGTGGATAACATATTGATCTGACTGACCAATGGCAGCAACTCACGACAACATGGCGCGTTGTTAAGGACGCTTGCCATGTGTTTAGTTTATGTTGGGACTACAGTACCTACTCGTCGCATTGAAAATGTGCGACCGCATGCAATGCGAAACACGTCATAAGCGTAGATGCCCAGCACTCCATTAGTCTAATGTTAGACAAATTGTCAGCCCAGCGACGCATTGGCTCAAACGCCCAATAATACAGTACACAGCCAAAAATGTAGAAGCCCAATGCACGAAAATCAATTAGCCATAACAATTCGTTAATCCAATCATCAATTTGCCCAGCTATGCATTACTCAAATGCCCTACAATAAATTTTTCTTACAGGTTAAACAATTGATTTGCCCAACAATACACTAGCCATATAATCTATTAGCCCAACAATAGCCAAATAATCTATTTGCCCAACTATTCATAAGCCAAACAGTCTATTAACCAAATGTTAAGCAGCATATTAACACAACAATGTATTAGCCTAAATGTCCGAAAATTCATTAGCCCTGACATTTCATCAATAAAACCATCCTTCATTAGCCCAACAAGACTAATTAGCCCATCTATACATTAGCCCGAATGTCCAACCATCCATTAGCCCAATCATCCATTAGACCAAAAATTCGTAGGCTGGCCATACATAGCTCAAATATCTAACAATCCATTAGTCAATCAATCCATTACCAATTAAACAAAACAATTAAAACAGCCCACTAATACCATCCATGCACTCTGCCCCCTCCCCCCCCCCCCCCTGACTTACATTTCTCTGTTTCCTTGACCTCAGCTTTGGACATTGACATTTGACCATCCGAAGCAGAAACGTCTTGAAGCCTTTGTGCATAAAACAGTACAAGATGGGATTCTGGGTAGTAAATAAAATAGTAATCATCAACTAATAAGAGTAATTACTTTAATTAGAAATTGTATAAATCTATATACATCATATAAAACGTTTTTTTTTTTAAAAATACAACAGAATGTTACGACAATATTTATCAACTTTTTTCACAATGTAATGGACGAAATTTATTTATGTAAATAATTTTCCTGAACTCCCTTAAGATATGTTAGTTAAATTGCAAGTATATTTGAGGTTGGGATTACGCATCCGAGTCCCGTATGATGTCATTGAATCCATTCAGTTCTAACAATACCTGACTCAAGATGGGGAAATGTCAGCATAGGTCTCCGTTCAGGTGTGACAAACAAACTCACACGCACGCACACACACACACATACACACACGCACACGCACAAACACACACTCATACACGCACATGCACGCACACACACATACACACATACTCATACACACACGCACAAACACACGCACACACACATACACACACACTCATACACACACACATACACACGCACACACACACATATACACACACACACAAGCATCCCGCAGGCGACACCTACCTGCGCGCTGTTGGAATGACCCAGCAGCAGAGCCACAGGGTACAGGGAGATGAGGTCCAGGGAGCCGGTGACCTCAAAGTCCAGGCAGATGGTCAGGATGTGGTAGGGCAGCCAGCTGGCGGCGAACAACACCGACACGATGATCATCATCAGCGCCAGCCGCCGTCTTGCGATCAACACGTCGTCTTGGTTGTTCATGGAGTTCTGGGGGAGGGAGGGGGGGGGGATACAGGTGGGTTATGAGTAGGTAACAGGTGTGTCAGAAAATAAGGGAGGGGGGATACAGTCATAAAATAAGGGAGGGGGGATACAGGTAGGTTATGGGTAGGTAACAGGTGTGTCAGAAAATAAGGGAGGTGGGGGGATACAGGTGGAATATGAGTAGGTAACAGTTGTGACAGAAAATATGGGAGGGGGGGGGGGAGATACAGGTGGGTTATGAGTAGGTAACAGTTGTGTCAGAAAATAGGGGAGAGGGGGAGGAGATAGAGGTGGGTTATGAGTAGGTAACAGTTGTGTCAGAAAATAGGGGAGAGGGGGAGGAGATAGAGGTGGATTATGAGTAGGTAACAGTTGTGTCAGAAAATGGGGGAGGGGGGCAGGGTCAGAACATAGAGAGGTCATAGGTCAGAATATGTGGAGGTCGTAGGCAGTGGCGTAGCGAGGTCGGGTGTCACCCGGTGCGGCACTTAAAATGTCACCCCCCCCCCCCCCCCCCAGAAGCGTAGCGACCTTTCCCGGGGACAAACTTTCAAATTTTCGATTTGCCTCCCCCCCCTCAAACTTTCGATTTGCACCCCCCCCACAATTTTTTCTCTATATATTTTGTTATTTTTGCCTTGGTGTCACCCCTCCCCCCTAAATGGAGTCACCCGGTGCGGTCCGCAGCCCCCCCCCCCCTCGCTACGCCTCAGGTCGTAGGTCCAGAGTTTCTTTCAGGCATCTCTTCGGGGGAGGGGGGAAGGGGAGTCGCCCCCCCCCCTGAAGAAAGTCTACCGCCCCACAACCGAAATGGAATGTGTATAGAAAATGTATAATTTTTACAGTGTCGTCGTCCCCTCCACCATCCCGGAGAAAAAAAGTCTGGAAGAAACACTGCGTAGATCATAAGTCATACCGTGCGTAAGTAGTAGGTCTATAGAATATTGGTTTATTCTAAATTGTGGATCAGAAAATAGGTAGGTCAGAAGTAAAAAATACCGAGGTCTTAGTTCATAGGTCAGAAGAGGGTTAGGTCATAGTTCATAACATTGGAAGGAGCATAGGTAGGTCCCAATTGAGAAAACATGTAGGGACCAATGTCGGGGTGTTTAGTTCATAGGTCAGAATATGGGAAGGTTATAGGTCTCAAGTCTGACCAAATAAAAGGTTATAGGTCTCAGGTCAAGCCTTTTCTGTTACGTCACAACACGGGTTATATGTATCTCATATTTCTAAAAGACATATTGAGGTTAGACTTTAGAACATTGATGTAGTAAATAAATCAAAACGATGTGGGTATAAATTAAACGTTAGAACATGTGTTGATGATCTTGATCTGTTTAAAGGCAATTAGGTAATTAGTATTAATTAGTTATCATTGCTTTTAATTACTTCTGCCAGTAAACTTGTCAACTTGTCATTTTCAAAAAAAAATAATGTAAGAACATAATCTTTGTCAAGAACAAAAGAAAAATGAAGATTGTTCTTTTCACGACAGGTTAAGGTGGAACTTGAGATTTGTGGAAAATGCTTTCAACATTAATATTGATTAAAAGTATTAAATTGCGGTTTGTTAATTAGTTATTTTGTCGAAACAAAAAAAAAGTGAAACTGAGACCGTAATTTTTTATTTTATTTTTATTTTTTGCTTCCTGGTGTGTCTTAATTGCATGTTCAGAAGCCGGAACATCTCCCTCATCGTGAATTAATTATATTCAGCCCCACACACACCCACACCCACCCACACACCCGCACACACACTCGTATGTGAATATCTGAATAAATATACGTCTGCGTCTTTGAATTTACGCTAATGATTCTAGACTTGGGGGGGGGGGGGGTGTTTAGTCCAGTATTCGTACATGATTATTGACCACAAACACAACAGTAATGTACTGCTAGGTATCGTGCAGGATCTCTATAGAAAGCCTACCAAGGTTTCTGCCTGTGACAGAATCATGAATGGGACAGTTGGGGTGGGGGGGGGGGGTTGTAGAGCGATAGACTGATAAACCCTAAAGTCTCAAGCTTGGATCTCTAGTGCGTAGAATTTCCTTGAGAAAGTAAAGACTTGCTGGGCAATATACTGACTACACTATTCAATCTTATGGGACGGGATGGTCAAATGGTAGAGCATACAACTGCTAACCCAAAAGTCTCGAGTTCGAAACAAGGATCAAGTCCACACATCCATGATGAGTATCTGTAAAAGCGGCAGGGCACAGTGCCTCTTCATATACCGAGGTCTAAGAAATAGGTGAACTCTACTTCACTTGCCCCAATGGACCGTCAGGATCGAAAAAGGGAACGTTTATCCTTTCTTTTTATTGTGTTCACAACTTTAACTGCCGACAAGGGTAGCTAGGCATTCATGTTGGCACAAGTTCTAGATACGCAAGGGTAGCTAGGCACTCATCTTGGCACAAGTTCTAGACACGCAAGGGTAGCTAGGCATTCATCTAGGCACAAGTTCTAGATACGCAAGGGTAGCTAGGCATTCATGTTGGCACAAGTTCTAGATACACAAGGGTAGCTAGGCAGTTCGTTAAGTTCTAAACCTACCAACCACGTACCTGTCTCTGTAGGTTGCTATCGCGGGCCCAGAGGCGGACCCCTATGAGGGTGTAGAGGACGCCGAGAGCGCCCCCAGGCACGAGGTAGATGCAGACGACGATGGCGATGTCGTAGACCTGCCGGAGCTCGGGGCTGGGCCAGCTCTCCGTGCAGTAGACGTTGTTGTTGAAGTGTTCGTGGGAGATGACCTGGGGACGGGGTGGAGGGTGGGGTTAGTGACCGGATGGTTGTTTCAGTCTTATTGTCGGTTGTCTGGTTAGGGGACGGGGGTGGGGGTCACATTGGGGTCGGAGAATGGGGGTGAGTGACCGGAAGGTTTTTTCAGGCTTATTGTCTGTTCTCTGGGGGGGGGGGGGGGGTCACCTAGAGGGTGGAGGGTGGGGTCAGTGACCGGAAGTTGGGTAGTTTCAGTCCTATTGTGTGTTCTCTTGGGGAAGGGGGGCGGGGTCACCTAGAGGAACGGGTCGTGGATCAGTGACCGGATGTTAGGTTGTTTCAGGCTTATTGGGGGGGGGGGGGGGTGTGACTTTGGGTGGAGAGTGGGGGTCAATGACCGTAACTAGAGTTGTTTCAGTCTTATAGTGTGCCGTCTGGGGAGGGGAGGAATCACCTAGGGTGGGGGGGGGGCGGGGTCAGTGACAGAAATTTGTTGTTTCAGTCGTATTTTCTGTTGTATGGATGGGGGAGGGGAGATCTCAACTAGGGGGAGGAGTTTGGGGATCCGTGTCTATTTTCTGGGGTTGGGGGCCTCGTGGGGGGTGGAGGGTGGGGGGTCAATGACCGGAAGTTGAGTTGTTTCAGTCGTACTGGTTGTATGTCTCAGTCGGATAGTTATTTTTATGACTGAGTCTAACTCACAATTTTTAGCCCCTTTTCCCAGCTAGTTCAAACCTCACCTGGTTCACGAGCGCTACCGGCATGGCCACCACAGCTCCGGTCACCCACGTCATAACGATTAGGCGCCGGACCCGGCTGACCGTGAAGATCTGCCGGTTCCTCATCGGGTGCCGGATGGCGAAGTAGCGATCTAGGCTCATCAGGACGATGGTCAATATGCTGGCTACTAGGCACACTCCTGGGGGGAAAAAAAGTGTGGTGTATGTAATATGTAATATTGGTAGTAATGTTTCATTTAATTTTTTTTTTCATTGTCAAAATGAAGTAAAATTCATCTATTTCAGTAAATCGGCATGTATACAATTACTGTGGTCAGTTTTATAACAGGCCAACTTTATTTTCCTTAAGATGAGTCAGGTATACATCAGAGATGAGTGGAGTCAGGGACGTCCTACGAACTTGAGGGACGGAGTGGTCTAGCGGTAGAGAGCTGGACTGCTAACCCGTAAGTCTCGAGTTTAAATCCGGGTTCAAGTCAGTAGACCGTCACTGAGTCCACCCAACTCTGATGGGTACCTAACTCACGTTAGAGAAAGTAAGGCGGTTAACCACACTATCACTTCATATGCCGAGGTTACAGAAACAAGTGAACTCTACTTCACTTGCCCTATAGACCGTCAGGTTCGAAAAGGGAACTCGAGACTTTCGGCTTTGCAGTCAGGTGCGCTACAACCCAACCACGATGTCCTGTAATATTTTAGAACAACGATGTGTCGGCCACACCACTTAAACCCAGCTAGTTTAAGATGCAGTAAAGCAAGCTTAAAAACACCCCCGACAAAATGCTTTTGAACGCACCCAACAAACAGAAAGGAAATAAATATCAATTTTCTTTAGCAACACAAGAAAAATAAACCGGTAGTGATCTCCCCTAAACTTTCTCGAATATTCTTATATAAAACAACAGGGGATGGTAACTGGGGATATAGTTATGATTTTTAATCCATTTTAAATACTTAAACTTTTAAAAATAGAATAGAATCTCATAAAAAAAACATTGCGCACCAAGCAAACGCCGAATAAAAACGCGTATAATAGTGCGCAATATTATTAGTACTTTAAAAATTTACATTAGTTTTTTGAGAAATCGGAAGTAGCGTAAATTACTACTTCCAGTCAACGGAAATTACTCAAAATTTAACAGAAGGTAGAGAATTAGATCTTTTACTTACATGTGAAATTTCATTTATCTATCTGAAATAGTACTCAAGTTATAGGCTTTTGAAAAATTCAAAGTAGGAAAAGTACCACTTCCGGTTATCGGAAATCGCTCAAAAGTTGATACGGATCTACGATTTTGATAAAATACTTATATATGAAATTTCATCAACCTAGCTGTAACGGTACTCAAGTTATCGTGTTTACACACGGACAGACACACAGACACACACACACACAGACATACGGACAAGATTGCAAAATTATGTTTTTCCGTATCAGTGAGGTGTAAAACGTCGAGATTTGTAAAAATCTCGATTTTTTTTTTTGCACGATTACAATACTTTCTCTATACTACGTATATACGAGAAAGTAAAAATGTTAATACCCTTAGCAATCAACGCTTCTATTTGAAATAATGTAGCGAAAACTGTAGCTATTTTGTTGGTTTTTTGTGCATTTAAAAAAATTAAATGCACCAAACTAAACGATATATATATATATATATATATATATATATATATATATATATATATATATATATAGGCCCTATATATATATATATATATATGTGACCTAGTGTATTTGCATATCCTGCCCGCAGCGCCAAATGTAACGAGACTATTTGCCTGTAGTGCCAAATGTTAACGAGTTCTGCTCGACAACGCCAAATGTTACCGAGTCTAACCACTCATTCTACACAACATCGACCACAGTATAGATACTCGAAGATGCAGGTTCGCTATTGATCCTTTTATTACATGAATCAAAGAAATGCTTCACAATAATATAATGAATCAAAAGGAATGCTTCACAATAATAGTTTGAATCAACTGACTCCCAACAGTCCTCACTAGTCTTCATATAACTGAATACACATGTCTATCGTCCTTCTTAACACAATATAACCAACTTGATACTGCCACACAGACTGACTGATCGAGATAGAGAGAGACTGAGAGCTCAGCCGTCGCCTTCCTTATATCCCCTTCGTATCCGTAGTCGTATTCGGTTCTATCATAATCGTAATCGTAATCGATTCTAATCGTTGCATCAGAATGTTAATTACGCCGCTTCTGTCGTACAGTCCGATTTAATATAACATCTGCACTGTTTCGTCAGCCAAGTCGTGTCAAAGTTGACAGCGCTTGTCGTATCCTTCCAAACTACGCCGTGGCTTTATGATCGTTATCAGTTGGCTTATCAGTCCAACACCTGCACTATCGCGTTCTCAACAATAGTGACTAGTAACTAGGCCCACCCTAGTTACATATATATATATATATATATATATATATATATATATATATATATATATATATATATATATATATATTTATATACAATTTATTTTTTTACTAAGTTTTTTATTATTTTTTTTTAACACTATGAAAAAAAAACTATTTTTATTGCACTTTGCCAAAACTGTAGCTATTGTGTTACCTATAGTGCATTTAAAAGCTGGTGATTATAGAGTATTTTAAACTTTTTTTTAATTTTCTATTTAATAGTGTTTGTAAAGATATAAGTGTAAGCGGATACTAAATTTAGAAAAAACAATTAGTACCATAATTACTCTTTTTATTTTCTTCTCAAGTATGTCGAGATTTTCGTTAAAAACAGTTTCCTTATAACACGACCAATAACTCTCAACGACATTTATCTGCCCTTTGTTGTCGGATTTGAATACATCCATGAACACAGTTCATCAGACTGAAAGAGTGATCACAACAACATAACATTGTTATCTCCCCTTTTGTGATGGAAACTTTTTAAAATTAATTTTCTTTCCCTGACTAATTTAATATATTAGTAGATTAGGAATGAGAAATTCTGGTGTTATTTTCTAAAACTTTCCCTGGGAAGTTTGAAAGATATAGCTACAACAGTATGGGACAACAAATTTGACAACAAACGAAACCCAGTCTTCATATTGATAATAATGATTATGGTGATAAAGATGTTGTAAGGCAGCCTTCAAAAGATGATACATATAAAAGATGAACAATATAAAACATTACCTACATACAAGATGACCGTTATAAAAGATGACCCTTATAAAAAATAAACTATAAAATACCAGCTTTAATTAAACATCAAAGGACTTAATTAGTAAGTGTAGCAGTCTAACAAAAAACGCAATCAACACTTAATGTGCAGACTTCACAAAACACCCATTAACAGTTAAATTACAGCCTTTTCTGAAGACTTCTTCAAGCATTCAGCTTTATAAAAAAGAACAATTTACACAGAACGCGGCTAGGTAGGAAAATATGGATACTGACTAATTGGATTTAAATTATGTAAATACTGTATTGGCATAAACCTGGACAACACCCCCCCCTCCCTAAATAGAGGTTTAATTAAGGGAATGCTAATGACAAAAAGAAAAAAAACTTAGCTATAGGAAAACTCAAAATGGAACGGCGTGGTCGAATGGTTGAACATACGACAGCTACAATGAAAGTCTCGAGTTCGAATCCAGCTTCAAATCCAGTCTTCCCAGCTCACGATAGGAAAAGCAAAAGCGGCTGGGCTTAGTGCTGACTACCTAATCCTTTCATATGCCGAGTTCACAAGAACCAAATGAACTCTGTTTCACTTGCCCAACGGACCGTCAAGTTCGAAAAGGAAATTTACAGATACAGAAAGCGGAAACAAAATTATGTGATGAGTTCAATGACCTAAAGGATTAGGCTCTAATCTTAGTCAACATAGTCCAGCTACTTTAATCCGACATGTCTAGGGCTGTCAGGTGTTAATTAATCAGGACTAGCGACAAACGATGTTTTTTTAAATAAACCGGGAGTGATCTCCCCTAAACTTTCTCGAATATTCTTATATAAAATAACAGGGGATGGAAACTCGGGCTATAGACATGATTTTTAATCCATTTTAAATACTTAAAGTTTTAAAAATAGAATAAAATCTCGTAGACAAATTAATTGCACACCAAGTGAACGCAAATAAAAAAAGCGCATAATAGTGCGCAATATTATTAGTACTTTTAAAATTTACATTAGTTTTTTGAGAAATCGAAAGTAGCGTAAATTACTACTTCCAGTCAACGGAAATTACTCAAAATTTAACAGAAGGTAGAGAATTAGATCTTTTACTTACATGTGAAATTTCATTTATCTATCTGAAATAGTACTCAAGTTATAGGCTTTTAAAAAATTCAAAGTAGGAAAAGTATTACTTCCGGTTATCGGAAATCGCTCAAAAGTTGATACGGATCTACGATTTTGATAAAATACTTATATATGAAATTTCATCAACCTAGCTGTAACGGTACTCAAGTTATCGTGTTTACACACGGACAGACACACACACGGACAGACACACACACACACAGACATACGGACAAGATTGCAAAATTATGTTTTTCCGTATCAGTGAGGTGTAAAACGTCGAGATTTGTAAAAATCTCGATTTTTTTTTTTTGCACGATTACAATACTTTCTCTATACTACGTATATACGAGAAAGTAAAAAAGCGAAACTATTTTAATTTCCTTATCGGATTTTACCGGAAATTGTATCTGTAAAGACAACAGAGGTAATTTGGTTTTAATAAGACTTCAGATTCTTTAACTTGCCCGCAACGTATTTCAGAAACTGTTTCATAAGATAGTCAAAATTAAGCTATATAGCCACTGATCGCGTGCTACCAGATAGCCACTAAACATATGTTATAAGATAGCCACTAAACCTATGTTATAAGATAGCCACTAAACATATAGTCCTACTACCAGATAGCCTTTGAGCCTAAACCACCAGGTAGCCACTAAGCCTATGCTACCAGATAGCCACTGACTCCACCTAGCTCTAAAGGGTACCTAACTCAAGTTAGGGAATTAAAGGCCGCTTGGCATAGTGCTGATCACATTATCGCTTCTTAAGCCGAGGCGAAGAAACATGCACTTCATCTGCCCAATGGATCGCTAGGTCTAAAGAGGAATCTTTATTTTACTATGTATTTTTTAATTAGTACAAATCGATTAGCTTTCGTAGTCATTAGTTTGAACCATCTCCTGTAATTGTTTTTAAGGTTTTATTTTAAACAATAAATAAATTGTACAATTGCAGCGAAAATTACAATTATTTTTTTTGAAGATTTCACTTATTCATATTTATAGTTAATATTTGGAAAAAAAACAGATTCTTTATCTCCGGGATGTTGCCCAAAATGTGAAACTGCAAGAGGTTTAATCAAACATAAGCCAAACAAATCCAACAAAAATAATTTAGACAAACGATTTTTTAAATAGCCAGTGAAATACAACAAAAATATAGCAGAGATATCCAACAAAAATAAATCAGAGATATTCAACAAAAATAAGTTAGACAAATTCAACGAAAATAAGGTAGGCTAATCAAAAACAAAAAATGACAAAGAAATCTAACAAAAATAATTTGGACAAATTCAAGAAAAATATGCCAGGGAAATACAACAAAATAAGCCAAAGAAATCCAACAACTGCATCAAGAAAACCCAAAACATCTTAATACGAATGTGTCATATATTATTAATTTCTTTTCTGGCAGTCTGACGTAAATTAAATACGGTGCGGCTAAACTAAAAGAATCTTCAATAATCGCAGTCTGACCAATTGTCAGGTCTAGCATCGGATATAGCCGATGTCTTCAATCTATCCTAAGCCCGGCTCAAAACAAATCTGGAAACCTATTTTCATCCATTATCACGTAAAGGTTTTTCAGTGTGGCACGGTCAGAGGCGTAGCGACCCTTCCCGGCGCCCGGGGACAAACTTTCAATTTGGCGCCCCCTCGGGAGCAAATTGTCAATTTGCACCCCCCTCAAACTTTCGATTTGCACCCCTCCCCCTCAAACTTTCGATTTGCACCCCCCCCCCCTCTCAAACTGCAAAAATGCAGCTAAAATGACATTTTAATTTGTTTTTACAACCCATTTTGGCGCCCTCTAAGGTCGGCGCCCGGGGACATATGTGCCCCCTGCCCCCCCCCCCCCATCGCTACGCCTCTGGACTCGGTTATGATTTACCTTCAGCTAGCACAGACAGGCAATAGATTAGAATCCCGAAAGGAAAGAGGAAAGTAGGTAGGCCAATACAAACTTGGAAAAAGGTCAGCTGTAAGTGAAGCTGAAGCAGTCGGAATGACGTGGACCCAACTTGGAGCAATCCTCCAGAACAGAGTACGACCAGAGTTTCTTCCAGGCATCTCTGCCGCCCCCCCCCCCCTTCCCGAACGAAATGGAATTTATATAGAAATTATATACATTTAATAGTGTCCGCCCCCCGAAGAAAGTCTATCGCCCCCCCCCCCCCCCCCCCCCCGAGAATTTCAAGTGCCCCCCCCCCCCGGAGAAAAAAAGTCTGGAAGAAACACTGAGTACGATGGAGAGGTGTCGCATTTCTATGCTCCACATAGGGTCCACAGAAATTTCAAAGGGAACTTTTTACACTTAAATAACAATAATATAGCATCAAAATTACTTTGAGAATAATTAGTCTTGAATAATTAAATTAAACGTAATTTAACCTCTAGTCTGTACTGGGCATAAACCCTTCATCGTTGTAGCTGTCTATTACTGGATCCATGTTTAACCGAGATTAACAAAATCTAAAAAAGTACATAGACTAATAACCACATGCCAATATGACAAGAAGGGGGGGGGGTGTGGCTAAAGTTTATGTAGTAGCTTGTGTAACTACCTGAAGAACAAAATTACAAAGTGCTGACGGGAGATGGACGAGGGTGAAACATAATCTTTCACTGTGAGCGCTGTTTGCTACCGGCACCATCAGACAGTGAGTACAACGGCGGAAGTACGTTCACGAGAAAATTTACTTTTAGAATAGAGGAGGTGGGTGGTGTAATGGAGAACAACATCTCACTGGGTAATTCACAGCCTGTCAGATGGGTGAACTACTTTCTGTGGCCCCGGCGTACTAAGGAACTGTACTGCAAAGTTAACATCAGTGCACCGACGACTTACCCTTGAACTAATGTCACAATAAAATGCTGCTTAGAATAGCCAGAAAGTCTAATATCTAATCAAAATGTGTAGGCCTGTTCAGCATATTGAGATGCTAAACGTGTGTAACACCACTTTAAAAAATATTGTTAAAAAAATGTATTTTCCTTTATTATCGAAAATTGCCAAAAGACGAACAAGAAAAGTAAAGTACCATTTAAAGTCTGATGGTCAAAGGGGTAAAGAGATGACCACGCCATCAAGAGATAATGTGGCCAGCACTATGCCGCTTATACTTTCCCTAACATGAGTCAGGAACCAACCGGAGCTGGTTGAACTCCAGGGACGTTCTACTGAGATTCGAACTCGAGACTTCCGGGTTAGCAGTCGTTTGTTCTACTTCTCAACCACACCGTCCACGACAGTACAAGATAATTTGAAAAACACCGATAATGTTATTGAAAATGTTTTAAGAATGGTTTCTTAGGTAACATATCTGTATTCGGTAATTCAAATTTCTGTCACAATTTTACATACAAGTAAGCACTATCACATTTCAAGTTTTGATAAAGGGTTAATTTAGTAACATTATGTATCTCTCAAGTCTATATGTTCTTACCATCAGATCTTTGCCTCCCCCCTAATTTACTGAACAAATACTAATTTCCTTTTCAAAATGTTCACCTGGGGCCTCATCTCCCTTTCACCCACACACCCTCTAGTTACGCCATCGAATCTACAATACAGAGTAGATACTGCAGCAACCGGAAGACTCAGGATTCAATTACTAATCACGACGTTTCAAATGTTCTAAAAGTATAGCATGATTTCCGGCGTATTGTCTTTACTCAACTATCACGGACACTCACGTTTTTTCGCACGTGCACTCGTTTTTTCGCACGTACACTCGCGTTTTTTGCACGTGGACTTGCGTTTTTTTGCACGTACACTCGCGTTTTTTTGCATGTACACTCGCGTTTTTTCGCACGTACACTCGCGTTTTTTCGCACGTGCACTCGCGTTTTTTTGCACGTACACTCGCGTTTTTTTCGCACGTGCACTAGCATTTTTTCGCACGTGCATTCGCCTTGGATTTTTTAAAAGTTTTCCTCTTGTTTTCTGTTTCTTCAAATCTCTCGTGCTTCCCGTCCATACAGAGAGCCACAGTTGTCCAGGTTTCGAGATTGCCACAAAAGATATGAATGGGCTTCAAAAATCGATAGCTGTTGTCTGACATTACCCCCATCCCACACATCCCAACCCCACAGATAACACCCCAGTGTCCCTAATTGTAACCTAGAAAAATGTATTTAATATTACAGTTGGGGTTGTTATTGTTATCAAAATGGAGTTCCTAATCCGATGAATGGTGATTATTTTTAGAACACGGGGTATATAGGTTAGTGTGATTATTTTCAAGGAGTTATTTTATTTAATATGGATTTATAGGGGATAATGTAGCTGTAATTAGGATATCGATATCTAGATAATGGTCCTATTTTTTTGTTATTGCGGATCTTAAATTACTGAAGTTATTTGTGTTAAATGTGTTTTTATTTTGTATTAAATGTGTTTTTATCTAGTAATAGAAGTCCACGGGGAGTAAAACACATGTTATAGAGCATGGGCGGATATATTAAGTGTGGGGTTAGTTGTATATGGGGCAATCAGTTTAAAACTGTACCAGATGCATAGGATAGAACCAGGTGTGGAGGCTATGAGAGGCTGAATATAATAGATCCCAATTTAACAATTTTTACTACAGTGTTTTTTTTTTTTTTTTTTGCTGTAGTGTTAAAGTATCGTCTGGTTTAGCAAGACTGGAATGGCGTGGTCTAGCGGTAGAGTTCGAAACCCGGGCTGTAAACCGTGGGTAGTTCTCAGACCGAACTGCCCGACGTGGTCAAATATGGTGGTGTAATACACTGGGGGAGGGGGAGGAAGCGAAAGCCTGGCGGAAACCCACGGGTCTAGCGGCTGGTAATTAGGGTGAGAGTAATGTGGTAACCCACGGGTCTAGCTGGTAACTTGGGTGTGAGAAATGATTGATTCTTAATCGTGTTCAAATCTGCCTGGGTAATAGTTTTAGTTTGAGCAAGTCCGTGAGAGAGAGAGAGAAATAGAGAGAAAGTTTATGCTTGATGTATGCAGGAGCCATACTGTGAAAGCATGTACCGCTGGAATCTTACCAAAGATTAAGCATTTGTTTCATCTGTGGGACGGTGTGAGAGCTAGAGCGTACGACTGCTAACACGAAAGTCTCAAGTTCGGATCTCTTTTGTCTGCCGGAGTTCATCCACCTATGTGGTCTGGCTTTTTGGTTGAGAGGTAGAGCCCATGACTACTAACATGAAAGTCTAGAGTTCGGATCTCAGTCCGGACATGAGTCTAAGGGAGTCCATCAAGAAAAACTGCTGACCACACCATCTCTTCATATGCTGAGGTCAAGAAACACATCAACTCTACTTTATCTACCATAGTTAGGTCTGAAAGGGGAACTTTGTTTCTTTTGTCCGCGTTTTCAAACAAAACATGTACCTCAAACATTCACACCCTTAACATAACTAAACATGTTTACATTACAACAGGCGTCACTAAATAAACAAAAGAAGAGCACAATCCTTGAATTATTCATTGCATTCAGAATGAGGTAAACACATCATTAGTAACATAAATATATAAGATTTAATCTATTGTTAGATGAATATTATTTGGTTGGGAAAAATGGAAAAACATAGCTGATTTTTAAAAAAAGACTGGACAGTTTACTAAGCCATTAAACCAGGACACGAACTCGAAGTCGATCGCTGAACTTGGCCAATCACGCTCCGTGATCGTAGGCCGATATCAGCCGCACCGTGACACGTGACATATGCCACGTGGTCACGTGGACGGCAGGCTTAAATGTCTACATCGCCTGAGAAGATTAACGCGATAATCCAATTCGGTGGGGAGATAATGCAGATGTTCAGGGTGGAGGGACGGTTACTGGAGTTCGGTCCCTTGATTTTAAGCAGGGTGGGGGGGGGGGGGCAGGGTGAAACTAATTAGTTACTCTATGTACAGCAGAAAAAGGTACTTTAAAAATTTAATTTTGGTTTTACTGTAAAATTGCTTTTACTTTTTTTTTCTTAACTCGAAATAATTTATTTACCTTTAGCGAACAGTACTAAAGAGGTCTACTTGATTCTTTTTTTTTGTGTACGCAAATTGCAAGGTCTACTTAATTAATTTAAGTTTACAATAATTAATAGGTCTTTTTAATTACTTTTGGTTTATGTTAATTAGGGGCCTGTTTGATTATATTAAAATTACAATTATTAGGAGGTCTACTTAATTACTTTAAGTTTATACTAATTAAGTTTTCTTTTTGATTACTTTTGGTTTATTATTAGGAGACCACTTAATTAATTTCGTTTATTCTTATTAGGAGGCCACTTAATTACTTTACGTTTACAATAATTAAGTCCTCTTAAATGCTTTATTAACGGTAATTACTAGGTCTTCTTAATTATGTTTAGTTTAAGGCAATTAGGATCTTTACTAAATTACTTTAAATGTACGGTAATTAGTAGGTCTACTTAATTAAAGTTCATGGCAATTAGACAGTTTTCATGCTCTCATGCTAAGCAGCAAATGCACAAACTGCACAAGTAGGCCTATCCTGTGGGGTGGGGTAGTGGAGGGGTAGGAAAGTTGGGATAATCTGGTGGATTAGAAAGATATGGTACCTTAAGGATAGTTTTATAAGTAGGTGGATAGTTGCAGGATGTTGGAAATATGGGATATCTGGAGGAGTCGATATATAATGATATCATGGGAGGGAATCCCGTCAGAATACATAGTGTTTTGTTTAAATTATGGTGTAAGATGGATATGGTTTATGTTGGAATATAAATTAAAAAGAACCGGTTCTAAGATGGATTAGGAAAGTGGATGATATAATTTGGAATAATTTTATGATGGTGAAATGTTGAAGTAATGTAAAATTTATATTTTAAAAGAATTAAAATAATTTGGCATTTGGAGAACTTTGTCCCGATTTATTTAGTCCTGGAATATTTTGGAGAATCTTTAGGGATATATGAGTTATCAATTACCACTTTTTGTTTTTATCTGAAATAGTTGAATGATCAAATACCACATTTTGGTTTTACTTAGGATAGTTGAATTATCAAATATCACTTTTATTTTTTTCTAAGATAGTTAATAATCTAGTACTACTTTTTCTTTGAGATAATTGAATAATAAAATACCACTTTTTCTGTCTGAGATAATCGAGTAATAAAAAAAACAATTTTTATTTGTTTCTAAGGTAGTTGAATGATCAAACACACTTCAGATTTTCATATTATAAGTTTTGATTTGAGCTCAATATATTAAAGCTTATATCAGTAGACCATGTCAAAGAAAGACTGAAAGAAAACAAAAATTATACCCTATCACACCAGAGGGCCCAAAAGGGAGCAGGTGTAGTAGAGTACATGTGTTTCTGCAGAATAATCCGAGCTGTAGTTTAGACAAGACGTACACGCTTTATCTAGCTGGTAACAACATCACAGTGTTTTAATGTGTGAGCTCTACTCTATTCACCTACAGCATTCAGTGCATCAACTGTAAAGGATCACCGTGTGTTTGTATGAGCCACTCAACATCAAAGGAACTGTTTGTCCATTGTGATACTTTTATACAATCACAGGAACCCGTAAGGTACTACGTCTTCAAAACTAAAAACTCAATAACCGGAAGTGAAATGCTAACCTTGCATGTATGACGTCAGTTTGCAGACGGTGGTGCCCAGAATCCATACGTTGTACACGTAATTGATTGACGTCATCGGGACACAAATAATGGCCACTGCAAACAGAATAGAAAATTGCAAGTCTTAATTGCTGCATAGTGTTTTTATTGGCATGTAAATATCAGATATTGAAAATAGGAGCAAGCATATATATATATATATATATATATATATATATATATATATATATATATAAAACATACAGTATATATATGTATATGTATACAGTTTATATATAGTATATATAAACAGTATATATACACAGTATATAATTATGTAGGCCCTACATACAGTATATGTTATGTATATACAGTATAACTATAGTATATATATTTAATATATATAATTTATATATGATACACACATATATATATATATATATATATATACACACATATATATATATATATATATATATATATATATATATATATATATATATATATATATATATATATATATATATATATATATATATATTTGTCGGTGCATGAGTGTTTGTATGTGTGCATGTGAGACAAAGACACGACACAAGACATCGCAGAGCAGGGTGCATCTATTTTTACCGAAGTCATTATGCCAATCATTGTCAGGTAACCAATCAAATTCTCGTCCGTCTTCACGAGCTGACCTAGTATCAGGTATCCAGGTGTTTATTTTTGGCTTGTTTGTTTGTTTGTTTGCTTGGTTTTGATTTTTTTTTGGAGGGGGGGGTAATATTTGTTTATGTAAAAAATGTGTCACTCTCGTAAAATCATCATTTCGTTTTATCAACAAACATTTTTAAAAAAAACAGTTCGTGGTTGTCTGTAATCTGATCGTAGAGTTATTTCCCTGGACACGATACCTGGGTCTGTCTGCACCTGACATTGTATACCTCAAGTAGAGTTTGTGACGTGACGCAGACGAATCTGTTTTTCTTCCTAATAGAACTTTTCTGTCACATAATGATACTTAATTGCAGATGTGAGTCCCTAATTGCTAATTACATTACTTTTTAAAAAAAATATATGTCGATTTTTTGCATGCTGAAAGATGATAATTGTAGAAATTGTTTTGATTAAGTAATTAATTTTTTTTTTCAAAGACTATTGAGGTTGTTGGAAAATGTATTGTACAAGATGGAATACTCCAGAATATAAAAGGTATTTTGAAATTTTGCATTGATGTTGTTTTAAACTGAGTTTCTTTTAGTTTTCACTGCCCCCCCTCCCCCCACAAAGCACGTCCACAGTCATTCTCCCCCCCCACACACACACCCACCTGGAAATTTTTTGCCCGCACCCCCCTCCCCATAAGTTTCACTTTCCCTCCAAATAGAAAAATGTTTGAAAAAAAACACTGATTTTTTAAAAAATCAAGTTGTAAACTGTAGCAACGGCTGTACTGTTCTTAAGTAAGCGTTAATTGGTCAGGGTGAACCATGAACTCTCGGTACGGCTATACCTGGGCAGACTTTTATCGACTTACATGCAAACACAAGACCTCATCAGGAAAGACGACAAACTGCGCCTACGTCATCAACACCCCCCCCCACCCCTGTCAACAATCACCCTTTTCATCAAAATACTCCTCCGAACACCTCCGTCATCAAAATACTCCTCCGAATACCTCCTTCAAAGTCTTCCATCGAATCTGCCTATCATGCTTCTCTATCAAAATCCTCCTTCATTAACCCCACCCCACTCCCCCCCCCCCCACCCCCACACACACCACTCACCTCCCTGCGATCACGCACATCACCAAACCTCCTCACCACAATTCTTTAAAGGCTATTTACCAATTGTTTCTGTTGCTATGGCAACAGCCCAGACGATGTGAAAACCATACGACGTTTTTTTCAATTTACGCGTTCGGTTCTCTGTTCTCTCGTACACTAATTGCTTAACAATTGTGCCCTCTCTTGCAACGCGCTTTTCTGGTTTTCTTTCATTTTTGAAGAAAAGGAAAGGCAATTATCAATTACTAACATATGTGTCTGCTCTTTTTTAGAAGCCCAAACCCCCTCAGCCCACCACGCCGATGTAAAAAAAAAAGTACCTTGAATCATTATTTAATTACACATTTGCATATTCAGGTGTTTTTTAAAATAACAATTGTAATTAGAAATTTTGTATTAAATCGATGTATAACTAAACCATATCAAATGAATGAAAGTAAGCTACATGTAAGAAAGAAGTATTACTAATGTAAATCTGTATCAGTCCATGAAAAAAAGTAATACTAAAACGAACATGAAAGGCAAACTAACGCTGTAAATTACATGTCTGGGTGACTCAAAAAAGAAAAAAAAAGGGAATTTGTGGTTAGCACTTTGCTCAGCCGTCTTTACTTTCCCTAACATCTGTCAGGTAACCATCACAGCTGGGTGGACTCAGGGACGTTCTACTGACATGAACCCTGATCAATATCAATACAAACAAATAAAAAAATCCTGCCTGCACGTAACAGTTTGAAACCGCCCCGTCCAAATCAAAGCTTCCGTCTAATCCTATTTTCTAAATATCACTGCACAGTTCATACAGTGCAAATGTTTCCATTTATCTAAAACAACAACAACGCCTATTTAAAGCCGTTTTCAAATTTCTGCTTGTTCAAAACTTAAACGGCGTCGTAAATTTTATTCCAACGGAGACCTGAATCAGCGTAGATTAATGAGCTCTAATTCTAATTGTGGTGGTACTTCACGTGGCGGCCGCCGATTGGTTGAAAACAAACCCCCGCGGGGAAGTATTGCAGTCGGCGCGCGCTTTGTTGTAGATGTCTACGTCACAACTCACCGAAGTAATAACAGCCCAGATTTTTATTTTGTTTTTTATTTCAAAATACAATGAATAGAACTTTGTTCACTGATTAAAAAAAAATTGATAATTTTTATCTTTTTTTTTAAATATTCATTTTGTAAGTGATTTGTAAACAAACGTCCATTAAACCCCACCCCCTAAGTCTATCCCGGGTGAAACAGTATAAAAGTTAACCTTTTAAATATGTAAGGATCGACTAGGCGCACTCATAGAGCTATTGTTGAACTCATTCATTTAGCTCTTTAATCACAAATAGTTCAGCCGATGAAAGGATTGTCTGTCTTCAACAGAAACCATTTTGTACATCGTATTCTAGTACATAGTGTACAATCTGATGTATAATTGGTACATAGACTGATGGCTTGATATTTGCATCGCTGTTTTTAAATACATGCTTTATTGCGTTGTATAATTTACGGTTTTATATATGTATATAGTGTTAAAACATGATAGAAAAATATATGACTTGCTTGCCATATTAAACGTTTAAATTACGAGTGGATTACTAGGATCAATGGATAATGCGAATAAAAAATCCACGGGATGTCTCCTTTACTGAGTTACACAATAATTCGTCGTACGGCAAATCATATTCCCACAATAATTCGTCGTACGGCAAATCATTCTCTAACAATAATTCTATTATTATCTAGATAAAGACAGTCTGTAGGTATAATCTCTGGCCAGAGGTGAGGTTATAACAGAAACTCGCCAACATGTAGTAGGTTCGCTCAGGATTTCTATCAACATAGATGATTATTCTATCTCTCTTTCAGTCCATACCGACTGATTAATCTACTCAGTTAAAAGAAACCCTTGATCACGGATGGACAGTTAGTAATTTACAACAAAACAGTTTTTGTATAAATGAAGGTTGGGAACGGCGTGGTTTAGTGGTAGACCGCGCACTTGTTAACACGAAAGTCATAAGTTCGAGACCCTGCCTCGAGAATATAGGCCATGCTCCTACCGAACTGCCCCTTATGTCCAAAACAGCTGGTGCTGTGCACTGGAACCCTGGTAGACCATGACATGTACATGCTGGTACCATGGGTAGGGAAATGCTCGATTTTTAAAATCCTCTGTCCTGTTTTCCAGTCTGTCTGGCTAATGAGCGCGGCTTGAGTTGTAATAACTTTATACGAGATGGAAGAAAGTTTGCAATACATTAACGTATCAAAGTTGTTTTTTTTTTTTTTTTTTTTTTTTTTAACGAAGTAGTGATTAAGTTTAGGCTTATGGTTTTAATCTCGGCACGAATCACAGCTTTGGTTAAGATTAATGTTATTGGGTTATTATCAGCAAGAGCGATCTCTTAGCAATCATTAGATCCTTGATACGCCAGTCGACTTTTATACAAGTACCTAAAAAAACTCGTAATTTAAAAAAAAAAAACGCAAGCTAATCTAAACGTCAACTAAGTTTAACCACGACCCACTAAACCTTAACCCGCCTGATGTTTCAACCACTAGGTAAAGGGCACTCGCCCGAAAAGTGCCTCACGCGTTGTGGCTCCAACGGAACTAAAAGGGTTAATCAACGTCGCTGCGTGTGTTAACTCTTTGTGTCCCAGGGACGACGGGCGGAAGTCAACGTTGGCAGCTTTCGTGGTGAAGATTTCCGCTGTCAACCGTCAAGTTTTCTGGTGTCCTGACATATTTTAAATGTTACACGTCAAGTCTGTTTTCTGTGGTGTGACACATTTTAAAAGTTGGACGTCCAGTTCTTTTTTTTTTTTTGAGGGGGGGGGGGGGGGTGGGTGGGGGGTCTGACAAATTTAAAAGATAGACGTCAATTCCTTACTGAAATATATTAAAGTTTGACGTCTAGTCTGTTTTCTGGTGTTCTGATATGCTTAAAAGCTAGACTTAAAGTCTGTTTTCTGGGGTCTTGACATATTTTAAAAGCTAGACGTCAAGTTTGTTTTCTTCACATATTTAAAAGCTAGACGTCATCTGTTTTCTAAAGTTCTAATATATTTTTAGAATCTCAAATCTGTTTTCTGAGGCTTTACATATTTTAAAAGTTAGAATTCTAGTCTGTTTTCTGAAGTTTTGATATATTTTAAAAGTTGAACGTCAAATCTTTATTTTATTTTATTTATTTATTGTTTTTTTTTTTGGGGGGGGGGGGGGTCTGACATATTTTATAAGAAAGTCGGTTTTCTGAAATTTATTAGACGTCAAGTCTGTTTTCTGAAGTTCTGATATATTTTAAAAGTTGGACGTCAAGACTGTTTGCTGGGGTCTTGACAAATTTAAAAGAGAGACGTCAAGTCTTTACTGAAATATATTAAAGATGGACGTGCAGTCTGTTTTCTGTTAGTTCTGACATATTTTAAAAGCTAGACGTCACGTTGGAATGTTTTAAAACTTGGCCTTGACAAGAGAGTAGGCCTATGCCTTAATGCTGATGTGTTTACTGTTGGCTATCGAGTCTGTTTGATGACTAGTAAAGATTTTAAGTTGGGGATGGGGGGGGGGGGGAGGGAGAGAGAGAGAGAGTGTGTAGTTATCTTTTTTTTAAATTGAAAGTTAGGTGTGCACAAGTTTCGACGTTTTTCTCATTTCCCAGTTCGAAAAAAATACTAGAAGTTGCAATGTCGAGTGTATGCAAGCTTGTCTGTGTATGTGTGTATGTGTATGATAACACGATAATTTGGGTACCGCTACAGTTAGGTGGACGAAATTTCGCATATAAGTATTAAATTCTCTACGTAGGTTTATATCAACTTTTGAGCCATTTTAGCAAACCGGAAGTGGAATTTTACTCCACGACCGGTTTTTCAAAAAACCTTCAGAATTTGACAATGTGATATCCTATCTTATTACACAGCAGTTTCAAAAAACTTTTAGCCCCTATTTCTTTTTTTAAAAAGCGGTTTAATTAATCATAAACTTACCTACCATTACCTACTTACCTACATAACCCAACACGGAATGTCATCCCAACCCTTGCAGTTATATTCGAATAAACGAGAACGTTTAGGGGTCACTCTCGCATTATTTTGATCTTACTTCAATTATTTCCCCGTCTCCTCCGTGATATCAAGATATCAAACAGACATCATCAATATCGTTTTATCTCCCCTTAAGAACGTATAAACCACTTCCGATACTCGACGCTGTGGGACTATCCGGTTCTAAAAATAGCATCCTATATTTAAATTTAGGTGAGGAAGTCAATGAGCTGTCGTTTTTACCCTTCGGGCTGTGACGTCATTGACAGTCCGTTCTTCGTGTTAGATTTCCAGCCCCCCCCCCCCCCACTCTCCCTGTACTTTAGAGCTGTTGGGGTATCAGGAAAGTAGAAGCTCCCTAAATATGTCTTTTTTTTTCTTGGCGTCGTATTTATCAGATATGTATTTTGAATATTTCCTTTTGTGAAGTGATGGGGAGGGGGGGGGTGTTCATTAATGACGTCATACTTCTGGTTAAAGCGACCACAGATAATAAATGGCAAGGTGGAAATGAGGTAAAAAGTGACGTAAGAATTATATTTTTTAAAGAGAAAATATCATGAATACATTAATTTTCGGTAAAACCTTGGCTATTTTGGGAGATGTTACGTCATTATTTTTTCTATGTGCGGGGTGCAAAGGTTTTATCTTTTTTAAGTAAGCTTAAAAACGTATTTTTATTTCGACCTCCCGATATCCTGTTCTTGTTCGTTCTCAATTGTAATATTGCACGGAATTTCCTGCAACAAAATAAAGTATTCCAGGTCACCAAGATCTGCTTCTCTTTTGGAAATGCTTCCATAGCCTTTGCCCCAGCAGAATACTTAAAATAGGTATAGCTCTCAAATTCGATTAACTCATAGACCGTCGAGTATGTAAACATTCGTCTTACGTCTATAAACCATAAGCTCGTGTCAATGTAAGGGTTAGACCGGCCCTGCTCAGTTATAGGCAGGGGATCAACTTAAGTACTCACGTCTAGGTAAGTCTAAGCCCGTCTTGGTCGTATATATTTAATTAATGATGTACTAATAAAAAAAATGTGAATAGCAATCCTTCCAATAATACTAGTACGTATGTTTTTGTTTGTTGTTGGTCGGAAACGTCTAGGTCACTTTGACATTCTAGAGATATTTTCAGCAAACGTCCAAGAGGTTAGTTTTTTATTCATTTATTTATTTATTATTATTTTTATTTTATACGAACTTGTTTCACAACTCCAGACTTTTACCGATAACTTCAAAAAAAGATGAAAGACAACTTCTATCAAGTTTCCTTTTCATTATATCGATTTACTTTAAGATCAAATAAATTATGATTTTAAAAATGCTATTTATAGATCGGTCTTGTGAGTTTGTTTTGTCTAGGATGAATGATGCCATTAAAGCTATTGATTAAGTAATTGTTTTTGTCGCATGTTTTTATAAAGATATTCTATAACGCAATATTTTGTGAGCTTTAGTACTCAGTAATGTGAGTTTAGGAGGGACAGCTTGGTCGGATGGCAGAGCTGCTAACTGCTAACCCGAAAGTCTTAAGTTCGGATCCCGGGCTCGAGTCTGTGGGAACATCTCTAAGTCCACACAACTCTAGCAGACACCTGATATGGTAGAGAAACTAAGGAATACCATACTATACCATTGTATGTTGAGGCTATTGAAACAGATCAACTCTACTTCATGTGCCCCGTGAGCCTTAGGCACGAATGGAAATGGTGTTGATGGTGAGTGCGTGAATGCTGGTTTAATTGTTTATTGGTTCATGTATATGTTGATTAGCTATTTAAGTCTTGTATAAGATAATTAACTATTGCAGTCATGTGAATGTTAATTAGCTATTTTATTCATGTATTAAGGGAAGGTGTGGCCTAGAGGTAGAGAACTAGACTGTTAGTCTACTAAACAGAGAGTCTAGAGTTCGAATCTGGGTTCAAGTCAGCGAAAGTCCATGAGTCCACCCAACTGATGGGTACCTGACTCACGTTTGGGAAACAAAGGCGGCTGGGTATAGCGCTGACCATGCTATCGCTTTATATGCCGAGGTCTCTGAAGAAGATGGACTCGACTTCATCTGCACCCTATGTCTATGGCACGAACGATAGATGATGATGATGATAATTTAATTAACTATTTCAGTCAAGTAAATATTGATTAGCTATATCAGTCAGTGTATGTCGTTAAAACTTTTTTTTTACATGTTTGGGTGGGTGGTGTAAATAAATGGAGTCAGTCAGCCGTTTAATATAGTCAGTCAATTATTTAATCAAGTCAGTACATAGAGTTAGCGTTAGCTTCACTACGATGTCCATGAACAGTGCAACAAATATTCTTATTTCGATGTGCGTCATCGAAATAAGGTGGGAGGGGAGGGGGATACGCCAATGGCCTAAAAAATAAATGAAAGATAATTAGCTTCGGTGTTGAATAATAGCCCCACACCCCGGGTATAAATTAAATTCCTCTCAACCCCTCCAGGGGACGCAGCCAGACATTTTACTTTCGCGTGTCTGAATGATGACGTCACTTGGCCAGTTACTTAAGGTCTTTCTGTTTTGTTTCACCTTTTCTTTCCTCGGCAGTAAAACACACAATTCAGATGAAAGTGGTATGGATTAGTATTCGCTGTTGGACCACTATATGGACAACTCTATTGAATGAGCCAGGCGTGGGAATAATGAACTGCATTTTTTCGATGATAGAAATAATGGGTTTAATTAGTTTTTTGTCGATCAGCCCTACACACATGTTCGTATTTGTGGTTTTGTTATCGAAGATATTTCAAACTTTAAGCGTTATTTTAGGCCTATACTTTGTCCTAAAGTACAGGCCATATTAATACACTTTAGCCTTACTATACTTAATCCTAATGCATGGGCTATATCAATACACGTTAACCTAACTATTCTTAATCCTAATGTGCTGGCTATATCACTACACTTTAACCTAACTATACTTAATCCTAATGCAGGGGCCATTTCAGTACACTTAAGCCTAACTATACTTAATCCTAATGTACGGGCAATATCACTACATGTTAACCTAACTATACTTAATCCTAATGCATGTGCTGTATCAGTACACTTTAGCCTAACTACACTTAATCCTAATGCACGGGTCATTTCAATACACTTTAGCCTAACTATACTTAATCCTAATGCACGTGCCATATTAATACACTTTTGCCTAAACACCCTTAACCACGATAAAATAGTCCAAATTAATGGAAGTCATTTAGATCCAAACAATAAGCCTTATACCAGCCCTAAAGTAAATTGTTATTAAACCTGCTTGATCAATATGCATTAATCTACCCCCCCCCCCTCCCCTGCCCACCTTTTTTACAATTTGTCAATCTAAATTTCCGATGCACGGAATGAGTACTGGAATTCGACTGTTTTGTCTGTGAATTTCCAGTATCGAATTGACGATTGATGTCGTTTTAATTGAGTTGAATTATTTAACCTCATTACATGAAAGTTCTCACCTACAATCGTCCAATGAGGGTCAGAATTTAATATTTTTTTTAAATGAGAGAAGCGATGTTGTTAGTACTGGAGGATTCAGGTCACTATGACGTCATCACAAGGGGAGAGCATCGAAGGTGCCGGAACTAAATGGGATGTTGGATGATAGTACTTGAGTTTTTAGTAAAGTAGTTAGATAGTGTATGCTGTGATATTGTTTTAATAGCATCTTGTTATGCAGCTTTAAATGTAAGCATTGGTTCAGCATACATTACATTATGCTATTTAGAATACAACATTTATCGTATGTTTTGATATGGTATATATATATACTATACTATTAAGCATACATATTTTATTTTAAATTTATACTTTATAATATTTTATATACAGCTTTTATTTAATTTTCTTTTACAGCATATTATATTACTTATACTACTTTGCATATAAAACACATAGTATAATCTTATACACTACATTATTCTAAAGCATACTACTTGTTCTCGCGAATTATACACGATTATTGCATATATAAGTGTTCAGTAAAATATAACGCGTTAAAAAATAATTTATACGATTTCCACAGGCACGATTTCTAGTCTCTGAATAAAACGCGACATTTTAATTTTATTAATTAATGATGAAAATTTAGCGATCGTTCGAAAGAGAAACTAAACTATAGAGAACCCTTATGAAAATATCCGCATTTAATTTAAAACTTATTTTTGTCATTTTTAATAAGTGCATGACAAATATAATTGTAAAGTCTATTTTAGTCTTTTAAATGAAATTTCGTAAAGAATTTAAATGGCGCAGCGGATTGGAAAATAAAGGTTGCATTTTTTTTCTTTTGTTGAAAAAGGAATTAAGTATTTTTAATATTAGGTTACTTGAAAGGAATCAATCTTGCTCAGTTCTAGAATGGAATCGTAAGTTTAAATTTAGATTAGGGATCACAGGCGACTGGTTTAGATGTCTGAATATATTTAAATGTTTGAATGTTTAAATTGTAATCATTGTTTAAACTGAATTTGTTTTTTTTTATTTAAAAAACACGACTTATTAAATAGTTAGCATTTTGAAAAAAAATAAATGAAACAAATTCCTAAATTTAAATTTAAATTATCATTTTTTTTTCGATTATTATTTTCATCGACTTTCATTGTCGTGTTTATGTTGCATGTTTATGTTTGTTTACTTTTCCAAGTAAAAAATTAGTTTGAAAAATTAGTTCAATAATTAAATAAAATATTAAACAAAATGTCTACGCTGCTTTATCTTTCCTAACAATCTTTTTTTTTCTCTTTAACTATCTTCGATAAATAGCTAGTTTTTAGCGCAATTCCCATACGGACAATTGCGATTATTAACTCGTTCTGGATGGATGTGTGTCCGATGTGTGTCCGCAGCTTTAAGTCGTATCTCCTCCTCAGCGAAGCAATATCGAGGAGTATTTCCAAAGCAAATATGTTAAGCAAGTTCCGACGATGATTGTGGGCCAAAAAAATTCCCGGAATTCCTTCCTGGATTTCCAGGAAAAGCCAAAAAAACCTCGAAAAAATGCAGTTTTTGGCCCATATCTCTAGCGACTTGAAACATTTACCAATCGATTCCTGCCATAATTTACAACAATATTGCCGAAGAAAGTTTTCAAAAATATCCTTTCGTTCGGTCACAACAAAAAATTTAAAATTACATAAACACCTACAAACCGATTGTTCTCCTAGCTTGAATGCACCCCAGCATTATAGGTCTATCTATTTTTAGATAACATAAGGAAATTGCGCTTAAATTGTCACTAGACTTTTTATTAACTTGTTTTTCTCTTTTATTGTTACAAATAGCTTTTTATTTTTACTTTCTTCTATACAGAGTGTATTATAGAAGAAGTATTGTAATCGTGCAAAACATTAAAATCTAGATTCTGAAAAATCTCAACTTGTTACTATACTTCACAAAGTCGAAAAACCCCAGATTTGAATCTTGTCTATCTGTGTATACGTCAATACGATAACTTTAGTACTGTTTGAGTACAGTTAGGTTGACGAAATTATATCGAATTTGTAGTTTTCTATCGACTTTTGGGCGATTTCCGATAACCGGAAGTGGTACTTAATCTACTTCCGTTATCTTAAAAGCCAATAACTACAGCACCGTTTAAATTAAGTGGACGGAATTTCACATTGTAGTAAATTGTATGCGCAGATTTCTTTCAACGTTTGATCTATTTCCGTAATCTGAACTGGTACTTCACTCTATTTCCGAGTGATAACTTGAGTGTAGTTTCCGTGATATAGAAGAAATTTCAATTATAAGTACAAGATATGACACTTCGATCATTTATAATTTTTGAGTGATAACAGGAAGTGGTACTTTACTCTATTTCTGGTTTCTAAAATACCGATAATTGATGTTGATTATATCAAATTTTAAGTGATTCAAGTGACCGACATTAGTTTTTAGGCTATTTCCGATTTCTCAAAAAAGATCTCTTTTACAGGACCGATTTCTTTCAAACTTTTCACTTAGGTGAAGATTCGCTGACAATGCACACTGCCATAAAAGTAAGGTGACTTAATAAGATGTCAGATTGACTTTTCAAAAATTAAAAATGTATCCTTAATGAAGTAGGCTATAAATGTTATGCGTTATTGTACTTATTGTTTGGTATACAATTATTATTAAGTATTTAATTTTTTAAAATAAAATATATTTCTATTGCCCGATTGCACTGGAAGAGCCACCCACTTACTGTTATATAATAATATACGAAAAAAGTTTATATATATTATATATATATATATATATATATATATATATATATATATATATATATATATATATATATATATATATATATATATATATATATATATATATATATATATATATATATATATATATATATATATGAGATGATAGAGAATATAACACAACTTTTTCTTTTTGGTGGGATTTTCCAAGAATTAAAAAAAAACTGTTTGATTATCTTTTGATAAGACTTTGATTATAAACACACGACTTTTGATTTCTAGTTCTGATAAAAAAAAACTAAAACACACCCAATTATCGTCCATTTAGATAGAACTTTCAAAAAAAGTAATTACTTGTTTTACATAAAAAAAAACGTTTAATTCCACGCCACTTTGCTTCGCATATTCCTAAAATAGTTCCGTGACGCCAGAGTGCGAAAAGGTCCAATTCCATTAAGTTTAGATAATCAGGCAGAAGAAGTTCTCAAAATAATGGAAACCTTTAAATTTTTTAAGTGTTTTGTCCTTGACCTACTTTGTACTGGAACCGCGGAAATCTGTTGAACATACGATCGTTGAAAAGTTTTTTTGTGTGTTTGTTTTACAATTACAAACGGGCTGAAGAAGAGTTGCTTTTGAGGGGAATAAGGTAATTTACAGGATCTGGTTTTTTGTTTAATCGCTGATCGGTTTTTACATCATAGCAATTGGTTTTTCGCTGGCATGAAGTTTGAAATGGAGAGAGGAAAATTACAAACAAGGAAGCTAGAAAAGTGGATGGAGGGGATTGAAAGGGGGGGGGGGATAATGGGAGGGGGATGCTGAAAGAGATATGGACATGGGGGGAGTAAGTGGTATGGAAATGGACGATGGAGGTAGGGTAGTGAGGGAAAGGGAGGGGTGAAATTGAAGAAAGTGGTCGGGGGTGGGGAAAAGTAGAAGGGTGGATGGTATGCGATAGAGGAGGAATATTTTGGAAGGGGGGGGGGGGTGACATATGGAAAAAGTGGTAGGGAATTGGGGAAAGTAATAGGGTGGGGTGGGGTGAAAAAGTTGTAGGGGTGGATGTTGTGGGAAAGAGGAGGAAAATTTTGGACAGCTGGGGGGAGGGGGGATGACATTTGGAAAAAGTGGTTGGGAGAGTGGTAGAGTGGTGTGGGAAAGAGGAGCAAGTTTTGTGAAAAGTGGTTTAGATTGGGGAAAGTGGTCGGGGGAGATGGGGGAAAGTGGTAGGGTGGATGGTGTGAGAAAGAGGATGGAATGTTTGGATAGGGGTGGTGATATTTGGAAAAATGTTGTTGGGAGAGTGGTAGGGTGAGGTAAGTAAAAAGAGAAAAATTTGGGAAAAGGGGGTTAGATTGGGGACAGTGGTATGGGGATGGAGAAAAGCTGTGGGGGAAGGGGGAAGGGGGATGTGAATCTGTGGCTTGTTGAGTAGACAGTGAAGTGTCTGGTGCGGTGCTACAGATCCTGAAAAACCCAGACGGCCAATGTTTGAAAAAATATTTAAATATATTTAAACCGTGTTGGAACATAGAGTTCGCCCTCATGATACAATGTTTTGCTTGAAGCAAAACTACAGGAAAATCTCCACAAATTTAAAATTTGCTAACGTGTAATAAGACAATAATGGGACGGTGTGGCCTAGCAGTAGATAGATGGACTGCTAACCCGAAAGTTTTAAGTTCGAAGCCTGGTTCAAGTCAGTAGAATGTCTCTGAGCTCACCCAGCTGTGATGGGTACCTAACTTACGTTAGGACAAAAATGCGACTGGGCATAGTGCTGACCACACTATTGCCTATATGTCGAGGTCATTGAGTCGGATTAACTCTACTTCACCTGCCCAATGAGTCTAGGGCCTAAACGGGGAAAGATGATAATGCTGATGAAGATGAATATATAATAAAACACTCCTGAACACTTTCAAAAATTATACTCCTACAAATTTTAAAATGTTTTTATACTAAAGTAATATGAAGAAAAAATAAATAAAGATGTTATTTAGGCGTATCCATAATAAAAAAAAGAGAAACTTAATCTGCATATTGATTAAAAAACTGTGTTGTTCCTCGTGGGACCACTGGGATTTTAGTTCCTTAACTATCCTAATGGCAAACTAGTTCCCGAAGTTGCCCATAATACTGCATATTGACTGGCCAATATCCGATATGTTTCTTGATTTCATGTACAACCTGCCAAAGTCCCGATTAAGAAGATCGCGAGTAGTTTGTGGCTGTTTGTATGACATATTTAAAGTCCTACATCTTATTTCATTTTTTCCAGACGTAATCCTTTGAAATTTTTGACATGGCTTATTACAAAACTTCCGTGTGCTAAACCTTGATGCTGTCTGTTTTTTTTTGTTTGTTTGTTCTTGAAATTGGCCTCTGCTTTATTTAACGCCTGAGCGTTCCTCTAATAATGACAAGATATTTGACGTCGCGCTATTAAATTATACAAGATTATAAAAAACAAAGATACGTTATTTGCGTCACGTTTGTTAAAGATGCATTTATTCAAGGCCAAACCTAATTTGGTAATAAAAATATGTTGGTTTTTTTAATAATAAATCTACTTTATAATATTACCACAATATAACAAAAACCAAATAAAACAGATATATTCAAATCTGCCGCGTTTGCAGATTTTCTCGCATAAATTCTTTAAATATCACATTTCTAAATCTTTATTATTTCGTATTTTTTAAAGTTTAAAACGCAATTTTTAAAAAAGCGAAATATCCATAAAACCGAATAAGGTTTTTTTTTCCAATATCAAAAATTAAAATAAAAAGCTTAGCTATGCTTAACCCATTAGAACTTCGCCTAACGTTTTTTTTAGACGCCACGGATTCTTAGCTAGAAAAAAAAGTCTTCGAATTAAAAATATTTAATTCTGGTTTCATGGCGGGTGAATAATGTACATCAATTTTACGAGGATTTACATCTTAGCTGTTTAGCTGAACTGCAAATTGAAAATAAAAAAAAAAAAATGCACATATTTTAATTTAAAAATTTTTTTTGGGGAGGGTGGTGGGTTGGCTTTGTAAAAGGTAAATCAATTTAATATCCATTGTCTTTTGAATAGAAAATATAAGCAAAACGTATTTTCTTAAAAACTCTGGTAATATTGCATTGAATCAAGTAGAGCAATTATAAATTTAGATCTAAGATTCCTCCCTCCACCCCCATACCCCCTCCGCCTACCCCCCCCCCACCTACCCACTTTGACCACACACGTGAACAACGCTCACGATACAAGCCAATCTTCACAAACATCTCCCGGGTTCACATTGTGACCTGTGTCACACGTCACCGCCGAGGGCGAATGTCTGCCACCCCCCCCCCCCCCAACCCCAAGTTAATAACGGCTCAGACGACTTAAAGCGATATATCTCCTGTTGGTGCTGGAGCCAGAGTATCATTAGGGTAATCTGGGCGCCAGATCTGTCTGGTCGTCTGTAGGCTGTGGCTAGTGCTCATGCTCGTTCTCGTGTGTATGTATAGATGGGGAGTTGTTGACAAACAAGATTTTCAGACCGCTGGTTTACAATTCAAACTCTCTCCCTCTCGTGATCTATAATACTAGCTGCATACCCGTGCTCCGCCACGGTGAATTCTTTTTTAAATGTACCAACTTGGGAACAGAACAAAACAAAACAAACACTAAAGAAAACATAAACACAAACGCAAACACATACACAACGCAAACACAATCACATCGCAAACACAATCACATCGCAAACACTAATACAACCGCTAACGCAAAAAAAAACAAAAAAAAAGAAACGCAACATGCAAACACAAACACTAAAGAAAACACAACGAAAATACAAATACAACGCAAACACAAACACAATGCAAACACAAACACAAACACAAACACTTATGCAACCGCAAACGCAAAAAAAACGCAAACAAAAACAAAAACGCAAACGCTAACGCAACACTTAAAGAAAACACAAACACTAAATAAAACACAAACGCCAACACAAACAGAACGCAAACGAATATGGAAACGCAAACGCAAACATAAACAGAAACGCAAATACAAACTTAAACACAAAAGAAAACGCAAACACAAACACAAAGAAAATACAAATGCAAACACAATCACAAACACAATCACAATCACAAACACAAAAACAAAAACTATATATATATATATATATATATATATATATATATATATATATATATATATATATATATATATATATATATATATATATATATATATATATATATATAAAACATTTGTATATATCAGGAAAAAAATACACAGCTAGACTAAAACTACTACTTGATTAAACTATTTTTATTCCGATTTTTAGTTTTGTACTTTTTAACCCCGCTAAAATATTAGAAACATTTATAGTGCGAAATAAAAACAAATTAAATCAGGTCAAGTTTTTTTGTTTTGTTTTTTCAGAAAGCAAGTTCACTCCGAACATAAAAGCTAGTATAGGCGAAAGATTTTTTTTAAAGTACTGATAGTCGGCTCAACAACAAACAAAAAATCAACTTTAAAAAAAAAAATAATTATGATTAAAGCCAGATACTCGATAGTAATTTTTTAAAATCTTTTTATGGGTTTAACCATAAATTATGGGCTCATTTTTTCTTTGGGTTTTCCCGAAAATCAAATAGATATAAATCATTTTTGTTCGACATTTTAGAATAGTATGACAAATAGTTTTAAATAAATTAAAGCAAAAAAAAATGTGAAACCTTTTTTCCTAGTTTAGTCCATTTTTCTGAGGAAAAAAATCGCTTTGAACCCTAGCTGTTAAACTTTTTCATAAAAAAAAAACATTCTTAGGCTCGGTTCACACTTAAATATAAAATGGCTTCATGCGTGTTCTGTAGCTTTACGATTATCTTATTATATACCTAGCTTATATTGGTTGGAATTTTAAGATATACATAACGTATTCTACCAATTATTTAGTTTTCTTCTATGCCCCCCCCCCCCCCCCCCCCCCCGACACATATTTGAGAAGATCAATACGTAATGTATGGGTGTATGATACCAGGTTTGACCTATATGGCCTAACAAGTTGAGCAACTGCAATTATTTTCTTAACGGATGCGGTTGATAATTATAACAAAATCCATGACCATTATATCTTTTAATTTTTCATGTTTTTATAATTATTTGAACACAGATATTCTTGAACTTGAGGAAAATAAGGAGATATCAATCGAAGAACTTCCGTCAACAAATCTCTTGTAGACAAGAAGTGTAGACAAGTTTAAAATTTTGGAAGAAGTATAAGTTGGTTAAGCTAATCTAGAGATTTGAAATAAATTGTATCAACCACAACGGTAGAGGGTCTTTCTGACATTTTTTTTTTAAATTGCATACCGATAAATGCATGGTGCTCTTAAATTTGAAATATTTCCTAGATCTATAACAGTTTTAACAAAACTGTAAATATTGTCAAGAACGCAAGTACCGAAACGTTCAACACCTCATGTAGGAGTCATCTGTGCGGAGAATGATCCACTTAACTCAATGACCTCATCATTTATTTATCGTTGGTGAGCTGTTAATTTTTTTTTCTCTCTGTCCAATTTCTAGTCCAGTGAGCGGCCTCAGTTTTCACGGTGTGGGATGGAAGTGTGGGTGAGTTCCTGATGCACGTGAGTCCAGGTTTATATATCCATTTGTCTAGTTCATGGAACTCGCTTCAGTTTTGGAAAATATTTTGAATAAAAATTCACAATCAGAAACGTACGAACTGTACTTCATCTGACCCGTGTGTCTTTAGCTCGAACGGGAAAAGAAGATTATGATTCACAATTAGAATGAGGTCTAGACAATGGAACAGATATTAGAATCTGCAGAACGAAATGTTAAGAGAGCTTTCTTTTTGATAAGCTTTACAGTGTTTTTAAAAGTAGTTTGTGTTATTATCATTATTTTTTATTTTATTTTTTTTTTTTTGTTGCTCTGAGTGATTACCCAGAATAAAGCCTTATTTTCATGTTAGCAACGATATTGTTATTATATGTTGCATAGGTTAAAATAGCTATGATTTTTGTATATTATTATACAGTTTACAAGTTTATTTTTAACCAAAACTGTTTTATTTTTTCTTATTGAATTCATCCGATAGCAATGCATAAAAAACATATATTTATTCGTTTCTTAGGAAGATATAGACACGTTTTTACATAAAAAAACAAAGCTATAACGATTTTTTCATGGGCACAGAACCACGTTACGAAATGGCTATCATGATGTGATAAACCAGTTTTACGCCTCGTTGAGTTGTCGTTAGCCGAGTTAGCTTCTAGCTACACTTGTCAGGTCCGACTATCGTCAAGTAACTCTTAAAAGGTTCAGTTGCTGACCAGGTCCAGTAACTCTCATTCGGCCCAGGTATTATCCAAGGTCAATAACTCTTATAAGATGCAGTTGCCCATCAGGAACAATAACTCTCATTTGACCCGTCACTAATCAGGTCCAATAACTCTCATCAGGCGCAATAACCAATCAGGTCCAATAGCTCTCATTTAGCCCAGTTACCCGTAAGGTTCGATAACTCTCATTGGACCAAGTTACCGACCAGGTCCAGTAACTCTTATTTGGCCCAGTCACCAATCAGGTCCAATAACCTCTCATTTAGCCCAGTTACCCGTAAGGTTCAATAACTCTCATAGGACCAAGTTACCCACCAGGTCCAATAACTCTTATCAGGTACAAGTACCCATCACGTCCGGTAACTCAACTCAGCTCCATTGACGCATCAGGTCCGGTAACTCTCACAGGTCCAATAACTCGCTGACTACATTTACCCTATTCACCCCACACCCTCCCCACCCCAACTAACTCCAACTCTGCACGAAAGCTTACAAGACCCACGTCCAGTGCTCGCACGACCAATTAGCAGACGTCTTAAACAACTCATCCTCGCCAGCTTAACTCTGAGGGCACCTAACCCAATTAGTCGCCGGTCGGAGGCCCAAGTGGACAAACGTTTCATCAACGGGCAAGAGGAAATATTGGGACTTCTAAAGGGCTGGTCAGGGCACTCGCTTCATGGACGTCCGGTGAAGTAGGAAGAGTTTTTATCAATATGGTGAGGGTCGTAATTTAGTTTGGGGAAAAATGCGCTGACGCATGCAGAAATAGTAACAGCTTAGGTTAAGTATACCGGAGTTGGTGGCAAAAAGCTTAAATATACTAAAGTCTGAAGAAACTGTTTTAAATCTACTGGGGTCTGTTACAGCTTAATTCAATCTACTGCAGATTCTAGCAACAGCTTAAATCTACGAGAGTCTGTTTCAGCTTAATTCAATCTACTGTAGATTTTAGCAACAGCAGTCTGAAGCAGCAAGTTAAATTCCTGGATATCGGTATGTGTGGGTGGGTGTTGAGAAAATGTATTTACAGTATCCGGGATAGCGATAACGTTCGCAGGCTAGTACAAAAACCTATTGAAATCGTCAACAAAGAAGTTAAGAACAGTGATGCTGATCTAAATGGGAACTTGTTCATCATCAACATTCACGTGGACCCCTTGTGAAGCATAGGGAAAAATACGTCTCGGTGTACTCAGTTTTGAGAGATTCCTAAATGCTAAGCCCACGACATTCTGGCTGCTTCTTCTTCACCTACAGCTGACCTTTTCCAAGTTTATTAAGGCTTACTTTCTTTATTTTGGGATTCGAATCTAGCGCCTGTCTGGCGATGTAGCTAGTTGGTTTTCACAAGGTGTGTCCAATCCATGTCCATTTGAGCTTTTGTATCTCCTTGCCAATAGGGTCTTGCTCAGTTTTTCTCCACTGTCCGGCATTTGTAATTTTTTCAAGCTATTTGATGTTCAATATGTGATGCAGGCATCCGTTTACGAAATTCTGAAGTTTATTGTTATTAGTTTGTGTTACTCTCCATGTCTAAAAACCATAGAGGAGAACAGACTTCTCATCGCTGTTAAAAAGTCGAGATTTGTAAGTGTAGACAGGGTATTTGTTAATTAAAACAAACTTTTTCGCCATCTTACCTAATATAGATTGTAAATGTCAATAAATAATTAAACAAAATTACTGCTGATCTAAATGGGTAATTAGTAATTAAAACAAAATTTGGTTTACAATAATTTCAAACTATATTTTCGATTTAAATGATTATTTGTGAAGTTATTTGGATAAAGTTGATTGGTAGGATTGTCAAACATCAGTGATAGATGTGGTACGAGTATATATGAGTACTTGGTGTGTGTAGGAACAAAAACTGTTATTTATGGTTTATGGTTGATGCGATGGTGAATATTATATACAAATTGTTTACATTTAAGAAAACTCCTTAGTAAAGATCAAAGGTCACGCGTCCTTATTCACACGTGGTACAGATTTTTAGACTCTACCCCCCCCCCCCTTCCCAACCACCCACCCACCCCACCCACCACCCCACACCCCAAAGAAAAACCCAGCTGTTTTCATATCAACATACTAATGCCTCCCAATTGAATAATTCTCTTTAATTCAGGGTCCCCCGCACTACCGCTTAGAGTGCAAATCTATAATGTTTTATTTTTTAGGCTGAAAATATTTAATACCATCGAACTCGAATCCTCTTTAGGGACCACCGCTGCGCCGTAGCGTGATACTAATAGTAATAACACGATTCCGGTGCGTAATTCGCTGTTTCCATGCAGAACGGAAATTCCCAAATCACTCACAATAGACACATTTCGAGTTTATGCGGTGCATATCTCCAGTCAAGTATTATTTTTAGCGGGACTTTGCAATAAATAAAAACAAAAATGTCGCGTCTTGGTGTTGGGGGTAATCGGTTTTTATAGAATATCGATTCTGGCTAAATTAAACGCCAGCAAGTTGTATCTAAGCTGGGTTTTTTTTTGCTAGTATCGATGCGCTAATCCGACAACGACACTAAAAAAACAATCCTCGATACCATATTGTTTAGTCCTACCGAGTTTCATAAAAAAAAATATCTTCATTTAAAACGGGAGTTTCTTGTTTTCGTTCTGACGGTCAGTAAAAATCTATGCATGTGGCAGGTGAAGTAGAGTTCACCTATTTCAATGAGTTCGCCATATGAAGGGATAGTGTGGTCAGCCACGTTTACTCTCCCCTAACGTAAAATTGGGCAGATGAAGTGGAATTCATATGTTTCTTGACCTCGTCATATAAAGGGATAACGTGGTCAGCCACGTAGCCACGTTTACTCACCCCTAACGTAAGATACCTATCAGAGCTGGATGGACCCTAGGACATCAAGCAGACGCAACTCCAGGGATCGGGACCTGACACTTCAGGGTTAGAAGGAGGTGTTGTCTCCCATATGTTAATTAAACAGTAAAAAGTAAAGATTCCTCTTTAGACATAACGATCCATTGGGCATATAAAGTGGAGATCATATGTTTCTAGGCCTCGGCGTATAAATGGATAATGTGGTCAGCACTATGCCCAGCCGCCTTTACTTTCCCTAACGTGAGTTAGGTACCCATCAGAGTTGGGTGGACTCGGGGACCTTTCACTAACTTGAAGCGAGATTCGAACTCGAAACTATCGGGTGAGCAGTCGAGCGCTCCACCGCTAGGCAACGCCGACCCATAAAATAGTGAAGCTGTAAAAAAAAAAATTCACTGCACGCCATCTGACCACTAGCAGATGGCGTGGCGGTATGTTTTGACCACTAGTAGATGGTGTGGCGGTATGTTTTGACAACTAGTAGATGGAACTGGACAACACTAGAATTTCTCGCTGCCCCGGAAAAGACGTCAAATCTTTAATACAGAAATATAGAATTCCATTTTCAGACGTAACGATACATAAGCAGAGGCAGACTGGCCGTGTTAAGATAAAACTATTACAGCACCATCGAGATTTTTTTCCTTGAGGCCCATCGAGATTTTTTCCTTGAGGCCCACCGAGATTTTTTTCATTGGGCCCACCTAGATATTTTCCTTGGGGCCCATCGAGATTTTTTTCCGTGGGTACCACCTAGATATTTTCCGTGGGGCCCATTGAAATTTTTTTCCGCGGGGCCCACTTAGATATTTTCCTAAGGGGCCCATTGACATTTTTTTCCGTGGGGCCCACCTAGATATTTTCCTTGGGGCCCATCGGGATTTTTTTCCGGTAGATCGGTGGGCCAGTCCACCTCTTTTAATATGACAGATGAATTAGATTTAATCTGTTATTTTTACCACCGCATATTACGGGCTAATATGGTAAGCATTATGTACAGTCGAATTTACACAGTCACTCAATTCTTGGATCCGATCTTGTGACTTTTGTGTAGGCAATCAAGCGCCCTACCATTCGACCACCCCCGTTACCATCTCCAAAGACTTCACTTTTTCCACAAAAATATTGCTACGTCGCCTGAGTGTAGCGGGGTTATTGAAGACTCGGTCAAGGTTAAAACATTACAACGCCAAAAATATCCGCTCATACTAATCGATTAGCTATAAATCTATTTACAAATAGCCGGTACCGCAACTAATTCAATAAAGTATGATGTAGTACTTTATTGAATTAGTTGGGTACCAGCGATTTGTATGATGTAGTACTTTGTTCTAAAGATAACGATATATTTGTTTACATCTAATGTAATTTAACACGACATTTATGAGAGGGTGGGGGGGGGGGGGGGGGTGAGATTAGTCCACACTTGGAACCAAATGACTAGCCTTAAGTTGTCAACTCTATGAACTAAGTCGTGTCGAGTATGGAATGTTCCAGACCATGACCGGATCGTCCTGGGTTCGATCAATTAGTATAGATGATACGTGGTTTGATCTTTATTACAAGGTTCGCTTTTATTTTTGTTTAAGCGTTTCGAAATGCTTGATTATAGCTGCGTTAATTGTTCTCAATTTTTATTTTATTTTACTTGAATTGTTTCTATTATCTGAATTCATTATTTTTCCTTTTTTCCGTTTTTTTTTTATTTATAATTAATATATTAATGTAAGCCTTTGTGTTTTGTTTTTATTTAGTTCTTTAGATAATTACTGAAAAAATATACGGAAATTGTAGAATGTTTTATTACTTAAAGAAACCCGTACAGAGCGGGAAGTGATCTACATTTTAAGTTTAATTAGCAAAACAACGGAACAAAATTCTTAATTAAACATTGCATCATCGCCAGCTCAATTTGGTTTTAACGTTCGAAATTCAACAAAGAAAAATCTCCTTTTGTTAATGTAAATGTAAAACAGAATATTAAAAAAAAACTAGATATTTAATCTAAACCATGATTGTTTACGTTTTAAAGTTAGTTTGCGACAAGAATAAACTATTTTTAAAATATAAAGCCATCAGAACACAAAAGATTAACTTTATATCAGCGCGGCTTTTACAGCAAGAATAAATTGCTCTGTTTATTTTTCTTTTTTTATTGTTGTTTCTGGTTGTAGTTTTTTTTTAATTGCCTGTGTTTACCATTGAATGTCGAACATCAAAGCTTTACCAGTGCAGAAAGGGTACGGTCTTGGTGAAACATTGTTTGCATAAAACACACAGTAAGTACAGCATTAGCGCAATACAAATGGACATGAGTTCACCCGAGTACGGAGTTATCTAAACACCAGTGCACATCAATACACCAGAGCGTATTGTTAGCCCAATATTAGTGCCCTTAAACGCACAGTTAGTTCAACATTAATCCAATACCAGTGCACATAAATACACCTAGTGCACATAAATGCACAGTTCGTTAAATATTACCCCAATTCCTGTGCACATACGGGACGGTGTGGTCAAAGCGGTAGAGCGCTAACCAGAAAGTCTCGAGTTCGAATCCATGTTCAAGATAGTATATAACGTCCCTAAGTCCACCCAGCATCTGATGAGTACCTAACTCATGTTAGGGAAAGTAAAGGCAGCTGGGCATAGCGCTGACCACACCTTCCCTTCATATACTGAGGTCAAGAAAAATATGAACTCTACTCCACCTGACCAATGAATCGCTAGGTCTAGAGAGGATTATTTACCAGTACACATAAATACACCATTGAACATTAGTTGACCAACACTAGTGCACATAAATACATAATGAGTACAATATAAGCTGAATAGCAGTACTTATGAGTGCACACTGACTACATTAATAACATAAGGGTAAATCAAGTATTGTATTAGCCGAGCATTGATTTCCATAAATAATAATATTGTAGAATTACTGCGGCATAAATACATCAACATTTTTTCTCGTTCGTGCCCAAGACACACGGTACACACGGAAGTAGAGTTCATCTGTTTCAATGATCTCGGCATATAAAGTGGATAGTGTGGTCATCACTCTGCTGAGCCTCATCTGTTTCCTTAAAGTGAGTTAGCTACGCATAAAAGCTGGGTGGACTCAAGGAAGTTCTACTGATTTGAACCCGAACTCTAGACTTTCGATCCAACTTTCTACCGCCAGGCCACGCCGCCCCCATACATCTCCATACCAAATGTATTTGTATCAATTCAAGATTTTAAATGTTTTATTTTTTGTCAAATATATCCCACCGATAGTTTCCGCTTTTTTATTTGAATCACGTAATGTGGACACTAATGGTCTACTCCCTCATAGAATTTGTACATATAAAGTTCATAACGTCTACCGATATTCTACTCACATATAAAGTTCATAACGTCTGCCCATATTCTACTCACATATAAAGTTCATAACGTCTGCCCATATTCTACTCACATATAAAGTTCATAACGTCTGCGAATATTCTACTCACATATAAAGTTCATAACGTCTGCTGATATTCTACTCACTTATAAAGTTCATAACGTCTGCCCATATTCTACTCACATATAAAGTTCATAACGTCTGCCCATATTCTACTCACATATAAAGTTCATAACGTCTGCGAATATTCTGCGGATATTCTACTCACTTATAAAGTTCATAACGTGTGCTGATATTCTACTCACATATAAAGTTCATAACGTCTGCCCATATTCTACTCACATATAAAGTTCATAACGTCTGCGAATATTCTGCGGATATTCTACTCACTTATAAAGTTCATAACGTGTGCTGATATTCTACTCACTTATAAAGTTCATAACGTGTGCTGATATTCTACTCACATATAAAGTTCATAACGTCTGCTGATATTGTAAATATGTATTGGGCGCTAGAAGGGCTGTGATTTATGAGATAGGAACCGAGAAACGAGAATTTAATGGCGCCAACTCTACAGGCGTCGTCTGCAAATTGTTCTTGTTAGCATCGTCTCCAGTCTGGCAACATTTATATTTTTTTTTATATCGCTGCATGTAATATTTTTATCTTTCCTTTCTTCAAGTTCGAGTTAAAAATTTTATTTTTTAAATCTCAGATGGTAAAAAAATATAAATTGCTTTGTTTATCTCACAAAGCATCTTTAAAAACTCGTAGCAATTTTTGCGCCAAATTTTAAAAACCCGTTGCAGCCATTTCCAATTTCGACCACAACCCTAATTTGGTTACCATTTTGGCTTTTCATCAGGCAGATGTGCCTGGCCTTGCGTAGAGCCTCACCGACATCGACAAAAGAAACCCTATGTCCACTTCAGTTACTTGAAAGGGAAAGATAATGTCAAGGCCGGACAAAGAGTTAAGAAACGTGTGCAGTCGGTGATGTCATTCGGTGCACGTGATAATAACATGTTTCACAGAAGCGGAAGAGAATCTGTATTCCTTATTTGGTTATAGGTAAACAAGAAGTGATTTAGAGGTGGGGGGGGGGGGGGGATTGTGTAGCTAGGGCGTGTGTCCCTGCAGTCTTTTTTACAAATATATATATATATATATATATATATATATATATATATATATATATATATATATATATATATATATATATATATATATATATACATGCCTGTATGTAAATGTATATATATATATATATATATATATATATATATATATATATATATATATATATATATATATATATATATATATGGGTATGTGTAAATATGTGTATATATACATATGTGTGTGTTGTCTATGCTAGACGAGTTGCTATATATATATATATATATATATATATAATACTTCGTAATATGCACAGCATCATTTGTTCTTTTGTTACCACTAGACATTTGTGGCCATTACCTATTTACTAGTTCGTCGGACGGACCAGATCCTCACAAGGTCAGTCAGACAACGCTAATGAGGACAACGCTAATGAGGACAACGCTAATGAGTGCATTTGTGTCGTCTTGAAGTAAAAGAGAATGTAGGCTAACCGCGCGAAAACACGGAGGGTAAACCCGCTGAGGCAAATAAAATGAGCCCCTGGGGGCTCCACTTAGTTTAACTATAGTGTGTCGTCACGCTTTTCATCTTTATTTAGTCTTTTTAAGACTCGTCTGACCCCCGGGTAATTAAATTAATTAATCATCATTATAAAGGTAAATAGTGTTGGTTTTTTTTGGGGGGTTTTTGTGTTACGAAATTCCATTCTTAGATTTCAAGGTTCAAAAAACTACTTCTAAATATACATAAGCAACGCCGTATACGTTATTTTTAACATCTTAAGATTTTTAATGAGTGGAATTTTATATAAATTCGGTGCATTGAGGTCATAACATGTTGCGCAGTTTCCGGAGACGTTTATAGCAGGAAATTTTTTTTTTCCGATTTTTTTTCCCGATAATAAGGCACAGATAGTGATGATGTTTCTTTCAGAAAAAAAAAGAGCATTGTACCTAGATTTGTTTTTTGTTTTTCGGAAACTTGTATAAACTAGCTGATTATTTTTTTTACAAACTTTTATTTGGCTTGCATAGTGAGATATGACAAATCTTGTAATTTAATTTTGACCTACTTCCAGTGCAGCGATTTCGTTCTAAACTTTCCAGCTACGTTTTTCTTCAATGACAATGCAAGAATAAATTTTTCTTTTTAATATAATTAGATAGATAATTAGTCACTGAAATTTAATTGTGTACACTTTCTCATTTTATTAACAAATCTCGATTACTCGAACAGAACTGTTCACAACGGTGAACTGTTGTTCACGGTCGGCTGATTTCTTGCATTAGCGTCGACCACTATCTAAGTAGGGCAGATAACTGTTGTTGATTTTTTAAATTACTAGCTACTGGTCGGGTTTTAGGCTTTTATTAAAGAAAACAAGTTTGTTTTATTTTCTTCGCATTTAAAAGCTTGTTATCATAACGGATTTTTATGTTGTTTTCTTTTTGGGCTGTCGGTGTGATCTTGTCATTTTTTTTTCATTACGTCATTGCCTCAACATACAACGTACAAACAACATAGCCGTAGCCATTCCCCCCCCCCATATAAAACTTAACGGACCGTGACCATCGCCAGTGATGAGACAACAGCACGTGTGCGAGTCACGCATGACGGCTCACAGGTAATAAAACTTGATGTTATTGGATAACCCGAATCTCTGTGACGTCATACGGGTCACCGGCGTTACTGGTTGGTCGTGTGTTTTTTTTCCTTTCAGATGCCGATGGCGTAGTTAAAGAAAAATTGTGCTCTACATTGTACACTTGCATGTTATTTGCCACACATAAACAGATCAACTCTACTTCACCTGTCTAATGTAAGAACAGATCTTGGATAGGTTTTTTGTATACATTTGTAGAGAGCCGTCTACTACAGCTCGTGTTTTTATTGTTACTGCATACGTTTTATAAAAGAAAACTTAGCATAAAACATAATTTCGTACACATCGTTTGGATGTATGATAAATAAGAAATATAGTTTCATATAGATATATAAGAGGTCGGCGTGGTAGAGCACATGATTCAAAACCGAAAAGGTCTGAGTTCGAACCCGTTCGTAGATGAGGCTCGATAGATGGGGACAGCTACTCATCTAGGAGAGACAACTCCAAAATCAAGCAACTGCTGCCTTGTAGTTTGCTCTTGGTTAGACTAAGACTATGGAAGCAAATCCAAAAAGGAAAGCAGGCTGTTTCTAAACAGGTAGACACGTAATATTTAGTTGTGTTTGCGGAAATCCTGTTTAACATTACAATAAAGAACCACGAAGAAGAAGAAGAAAGATGTATAATATGACTCCTGGGGCGCCTTAAATGTGAAAGTTGGGGTGGGGTGGGTTGCGAGGTAAAGGGGATTCCCCATCCACATAAAACAAGATTTCTTTTCTTTAAATTTGTTTCGATTTTTTAAATTTCGTCGAAATGGGAAAATAAAAGATTTCTAGATAAATAACGTTGTTTGTCGTTTTAAAATATTAAAGTTCGTGTTATCTTTTACATCTATATTTTCTAAATTTGATTCAAGTATTAGGTAGAGATCATCACACTTTGATGATCGCTGTAGAGATTTTTAATTATTATATTTTTAACTAAAAAAGATGTCTCAATTTACAGCTTTTTGTCTTCACTCTAACTTAATTGTATTTAAATTAAATATACTATACTTTCTTAAAGCTCAGGTTTCAATGTTAGTGTCAGGCATATGAAAAAATATATATCAATCTGATAAATCGGATTAGAATTAATACGTAGGTGGGTGGTGGAATTAAAAACAAGATTAACCCCACTCATATTGTGATGTAAACCAGACATGACTTAAAATAATCTCTAGCCAATTAAATCTACGCTTTAATAGTGTTGGTGATCGATTAATGATTTTACTCTAATCGAACTTTGTAAACCAGAGCCATAATTAGCTATCTGTTGCATCTAACAGTATCGATGATGTGCCTGATGGAATATCAAGCAAGTTCAATGCTCTGCCCAATTGAATAAAAATCGATTTGCTTCATTCAAAAAAAAAAACGAATACGGTCCTATTGAAAAATAAACATGATGCATGATTTGTCCGTATTGATAATAGAAAGAGGATAGCATATTAGCCTTAACGACTACAGTTATAAACAGCGTAACAAATTCTACAATCGTCTCAATACCCCGCCTTAACACAATTTAAGTACACCGTGACAACACCACTACTAGAGATCCGGCCCACACCACTGCTCTCTCTCCCCCCCCCCCCCCCCCCCCCACCCACAATACAATGTCAACACGACTGTCACTACATCTGAAAGACGAATCACACCACTACTCGACATCCCCCCACACCACTACTAGACACCCCCGCCCACACCACTACTAGACACCCCGCCCACACCACTACTAGACACCCCGCCAACACCATTACTAGACATCCTGCCCACACCACTACTCGACATCCCCCCCCACACAATTACTAGACACCCCCGCCCACACCCCTACTAGACACCCCGCCAACACCACTACTAGACACCCCCACACCACTACTAGACACCCCCGCCCACCACTACTAGACACCCCGCCAACACCACTACTAGACACCCCCACACCACTACTAGACACCCCGCCAACACCACTACTAGACACCCCGCCAACACCACTACTAGACACCCCCACACCACTACTAGACATCCCGCCCACACCACTACTAGACATCCCGCCCACACCACACCACTACTAGACACCCCGCCAACACCACTACTAGACACCCCCACACCACTACTAGACACCCCCGCCCACACCCCTACTAGACACCCCGCCAACACCACTACTAGACACCCCCACACCACTACTAGACACCCCCGCCCACCACTACTAGACACCCCCGCCCACCACTACTAGACACCCCCACACCACTACTAGACATCCCCCACACCACTACTAGACATCCCGCCCACACCACACCACTACTAGACATCCCGCCCACACCACACCACTACTAGACATCCCGCCCACACCACACCACTACTAGACATCCCGCCCACACCACTACTAGACATCCCGCCCACACCACACCACTACTAGACATCCCGCCCACACCACACCACTACTAGACATCCCGCCCACACCACTACAAGACATCCACACACACCACTACTAGACATCCCGCCCACACAACTACTAGACATCCCGCCCACACCACACCACTACTAGACATCCCGCCCACACCACACCACTACTAGACATCCCGCCCACACCACACCACTACTAGACATCACGCCCACACCACACCACTACTAGACATCCCGCCCACACCACTACTAGACATCCCGCCCACACCACTACTAGACATCCCGCCCACACCACACCACTACTAGACACCCCCGCCCACCACTACTAGACATCCCGCCCACACCACACCACTACTAGACATCCGGCCCACACCACACCACTACTAGACACCCCGCCCACACCACTACTAGACATCCCGCCCACACCACACCACTACTAGACATCCCGCCCACACCACACCACTACTAGACATCCCGCCCACACCACACCACTACTAGACATCCCGCCCACAACACTACTAGACATCCCGCCCACACCACACCACTACTAGACATCCCGCCCACACCACACCACTACTAGACATCCCACCCACACCACACCACTACTAGACATCCCCCCACACCACTACTAGACATCCCGCCCACACCACACCACTACTAGACATCCCGCCCACACCACTACTAGACATCCCGCCCACACCACACCACTACTAGACATCCCGCCCACACCACACCACTACTAGACATCCCACCCACACCACACCACTACTAGACACCCCACCCACACCACTACTAGACATCCCGCCCACACCACTACTAGACATCCCACCCACACCACACCACTACTAGACATCCCGCCCACACCACTACTAGACATCCCGCCCACACCACACCACTACTAGACACCCCCACACCACTACTAGACATCCCGCCCACACCACTACTAGACATCCCGCCCACACCACTACTAGACACCCCCACACCACTACTAGACATCCCGCCCACACCACTACTAGACATCCCGCCCACACCACACCACTACTAGACATCCCACACCACACCACTACTAGACATCCCGCCCACACCACTACTAGACATCCCGCCCACACCACTACTAGACATCCCGCCCACACCACTACTAGACATCCCGCCCACACCACACCACTACTAGACACCCCCACACCACTACTAGACATCCCGCCCACACCACTACTAGACATCCCGCCCACACCACTACTAGACACCCCCACACCACTACTAGACATCCCGCCCACACCATTACTAGACATCCCGCCCACACCACACCACTACTAGACATCCCACACCACACCACTACTAGACATCCCCCCACACCACTACTAGACATCCCGCCCACACCACTACTAGACATCCCACACCACTACTAGACACCCCGCCCACACCACTACTAGACATCCCGCCCACACCACACCACTACTAGACATCCCGCCCACACCACACCACTACTAGACACCCCGCCAACACCACTACTAGACACCCCCACACCACTACTAGACACCCCCGCCCACACCCCTACTAGACACCCCGCCAACACCACTACTAGACACCCCCACACCACTACTAGACACCCCCGCCCACCACTACTAGACACCCCCGCCCACCACTACTAGACACCCCCACACCACTACTAGACATCCCCCACACCACTACTAGACATCCCGCCCACACCACTACTAGACATCCCGCCCACACCACACCACTACTAGACATCCCGCCCACACCACACCACTACTAGACATCCCGCCCACACCACTACAAGACATCCACACACACCACTACTAGACATCCCGCCCACACAACTACTAGACATCCCGCCCACACCACACCACTACTAGACATCCCGCCCACACCACACCACTACTAGACATCCCGCCCACACCACACCACTACTAGACATCACGCCCACACCACACCACTACTAGACATCCCGCCCACACCACTACTAGACATCCCGCCCACACCACTACTAGACATCCCGCCCACACCACACCACTACTAGACACCCCCGCCCACCACTACTAGACATCCCGCCCACACCACACCACTACTAGACATCCGGCCCACACCACACCACTACTAGACACCCCGCCCACACCACTACTAGACATCCCGCCCACACCACACCACTACTAGACATCCCGCCCACACCACACCACTACTAGACATCCCGCCCACACCACACCACTACTAGACACCCCGCCCACACCACTACTAGACATCCCGCCCACACCACACCACTACTAGACATCACGCCCACACCACACCACTACTAGACATCCCGCCCACACCACTACTAGACATCCCGCCCACACCACTACTAGACATCCCGCCCACACCACACCACTACTAGACACCCCCGCCCACCACTACTAGACATCCCGCCCACACCACACCACTACTAGACATCCGGCCCACACCACACCACTACTAGACACCCCGCCCACACCACTACTAGACATCCCGCCCACACCACACCACTACTAGACATCCCGCCCACACCACACCACTACTAGACATCCCGCCCACACCACACCACTACTAGACAACCCGCCCACACCACTACTAGACATCCCGCCCACACCACACCACTACTAGACATCCCGCCCACACCACACCACTACTAGACATCCCACCCACACCACACCACTACTAGACATCCCCCCACACCACTACTAGACATCCCGCCCACACCACACCACTACTAGACATCCCGCCCACACCACTACTAGACATCCCGCCCACACCACACCACTACTAGACATCCCGCCCACACCACACCACTACTAGACATCCCACCCACACCACACCACTACTAGACACCCCACCCACACCACTACTAGACATCCCGCCCACACCACTACTAGACATCCCACCCACACCACACCACTACTAGACATCCCGCCCACACCACTACTAGACATCCCGCCCACACCACACCACTACTAGACACCCCCACACCACTACTAGACATCCCGCCCACACCACTACTAGACATCCCGCCCACACCACTACTAGACACCCCCACACCACTACTAGACATCCCGCCCACACCACTACTAGACATCCCGCCCACACCACACCACTACTAGACATCCCACACCACACCACTACTAGACATCCCGCCCACACCACTACTAGACATCCCGCCCACACCACTACTAGACATCCCGCCCACACCACTACTAGACATCCCGCCCACACCACACCACTACTAGACACCCCCACACCACTACTAGACATCCCGCCCACACCACTACTAGACATCCCGCCCACACCACTACTAGACACCCCCACACCACTACTAGACATCCCGCCCACACCACTACTAGACATCCCGCCCACACCACACCACTACTAGACATCCCACACCACACCACTACTAGACATCCCCCCACACCACTACTAGACATCCCGCCCACACCACTACTAGACATCCCACACCACTACTAGACACCCCGCCCACACCACTACTAGACATCTCGCCCACACCACACCACTACTAGACATCCCGCCCACACCACTACTAGACATCCCGCCCACACCATTACTAGACATCCCACCCACACCACACCACTACTAGACATCCCGCCCACACCACTACTAGACATCCCGCCCACACCACTACTAGACATCCCACCCACACCACACCACTACTAGACATCCCACACCACTACTAGACACCCCGCCCACACCACTACTAGACATCCCGCCCACACCACACCACTACTAGACATCCCGCCCACACCACTACTAGACATCCCGCCCACACCACTACTAGACATCCCCACACCACACCACTACTAGACATCCCGCCCACACCACTACTAGACATCCCACCCACACCACTACTAGACATCCCCACACCACACCACTACTAGACATCCCGCCCACACCACTACTAGACATCCCCACACCACACCACTACTAGACATCCCGCCCACACCACACCACTACTAGACATCCCGCCCACACCACACCACTACTAGACACCCCACCCACACCACACCACTACTAGACATCCCGCCCACACCACACCACTACTAGACATCCCGCCCACACCACACCACTACTAGACATCCCGCCCACACCACACCACTACTAGACATCCCGCCCACACCACACCACTACTAGACATCCCGCCCACACCACTACTAGACATCCCGCCCACACAACTACTAGACATCCCGCCCACACCACACCACTACTAGACATCCCGCCCACACCACACCACTACTAGACATCCCGGCCACACCACTACTAGACATCCCGCCCACACCACTACTAGACATCCCGCCCACACCACACCACTACTAGACATCCCGCCCACACCACACCACTACTAGACATCCCGCCCACACAACTACTAGACATCCCGCCCACACCACTACTAGACATCCCGCCCACACCACACCACTACTAGACATCCCGCCCACACCACACCACTACTAGACATCCCGCCCACACCACTACTAGACATCCCGCCCACACCACACCACTACTAGACATCCCGCCCACACCACACCACTACTAGACATCCCGCCCACACCACTACTAGACATCCCGCCAACACCACTACTAGACATCCCGCCCACACCACACCACTACTAGACATCCCGCCCACACCACTACTAGACATCCCGCCCACACCACACCACTACTAGACGTCCCGCCCACACCACACCACTACTAGACATCCCACCCACACCACACCACTACTAGACATCCCGCCCACACCACTACTAGACATCCCGCCCACACCACACCACTACTAGACATCCCACCCACACCACTACTAGACATCCCGCCCACACCACACCACTACTAGACATCCCGCCCACACCACACCACTACTAGACATCCCGCCCACACCACACCACTACTAGACATCCCGCCCACACCACACCACTACTAGACATCCCGCCCACACCACACCACTACTAGACATCACGCCCACACCACACCACTACTAGACATCCCACCCACACCACACCACTACTAGACATCCCGCCCACACCACACCACTACTAGACATCCCGCCCACACCACACCACTACTAGACATCCCGCCCACACCACACCACTACTAGACATCCCGCCCACACCACACCACTACTAGACATCCCGCCCACACCACTACTAAACATCCCGCCCACACAACTACTAGACATCCCGCCCACACCACACCACTACTAGACATCCCACCCACACCACACCACTACTAGACATCCCACCCACACCACTACTAGACATCCCGCCCACACAACTACTAGACATCCCGCCCACACCACACCACTACTAGACATCCCGCCCACACCACACCACTACTAGACATCCCGCCCACACCACACCACTACTAGACATCCCGCCCACACCACACCACTACTAGACATCCCGACCACACCACTACTAGACATCCCGCCCACACAACTACTAGACATCCCGCCCACACCACACCACTACTAGATATCCCGCCCACACCACACCACTACTAGACATCCCGCCCACACCACACCACTACTAGACATCCCGCCCACACCACACCACTACTAGACATCCCGCCCACACCACTACTAGACATCCCGCCCACACAACTACTAGACATCCCGCCCACACCACACCACTACTAGACATCCCGCCCACACCACACCACTACTAGACATCCCGCCCACACCACACCACTACTAGACATCCCGCCCACACCACACCACTACTAGACATCCCGCCCACACCACACCACTACTAGACATCCCGCCCACACCACTACTAGACATCCCGCCCACACAACTACTAGACATCCCGCCCACACCACACCACTACTAGACATCCCGCCCACACCACACCACTACTAGACATCCCGCCCACACCACACCACTACTAGACATCCCGCCCACACCACACCACTACTAGACATCACGCCCACACCACACCACTACTAGACATCCCGCCCACACCACACCACTACTAGACATCCCGCCCACACCACACCACTACTAGACATCCCGCCCACACCACACCACTACTAGACATCCCGCCCACACCACTACTAGACATCCCGCCCACACAACTACTAGACATCCCGCCCACACCACACCACTACTAGACATCCCGCCCACACCACACCACTACTAGACATCCCGCCCACACCACACCACTACTAGACATCCCGCCCACACCACACCACTACTAGACATCCCGCCCACACCACTACTAGACATCCCGCCCACACAACTACTAGACATCCCGCCCACACCACACCACTACTAGACATCCCGCCCACACCACACCACTACTAGACATCCCGCCCACACCACACCACTACTAGACATCCCGCCCACACCACTACTAGACATCCCGCCCACACAACTACTAGACATCCCGCCCACACCACACCACTACTAGACATCCCACCCACACCACACCACTACTAGACATCCCGCCCACACCACACCACTACTAGACATCCCGCCCACACAACTACTAGACATCCCGCCCACACCACACCACTACTAGACATCCCACCCACACCACACCACTACTAGACATCCCGCCCACACCACTACTAGACATCCCGCCCACACAACTACTAGACATCCCGCCCACACCACACCACTACTAGACATCCCGCCCACACCACACCACTACTAGACATCCCGCCCACACCACTACAAGACATCCACACACACCACTACTAGACATCCCGCCCACACCACACCACTACTAGACATCCCGCCCACACCACACCACTACTAGACATCCCGCCCACACCACTACTAGACATCCGCCCACACAACTACTAGACATCCCGCCCACACCACACCACTACTAGACATCCCGCCCACACCACACCACTACTAGACATCCCACCCACACAACTACTAGACATCCCGCCCACACCACACCACTACTAGACATCCCGCCCACACCACACCACTACTAGACATCCCGCCCACACCACACCACTACTAGACATCCCGCCCACACCACTACTAGACATCCCGCCCACACAACTACTAGACATCCCGCCCACACCACACCACTACTAGACATCCCGCCCACACCACACCACTACTAGACATCCCACCCACACCACACCACTACTAGATATCCCACCCACACCACTACTAGACATCCCGCCCACACAACTACTAGACATCCCGCCCACACCACACCACTACTAGACATCCCGCCCACACCACACCACTACTAGACATCCCCCCACACCACTACTAGACATCCCCCCACATCACTACTAGACATCCCACCCACACCACTACTAGACATCCCCACACCACTACTAGACACCCCCGCCCACACCACACCACTACTAGACATCCCGCCCACACCACACCACTACTAGACATCCCCACACCACTACTAGACAACCCACCCACGCCACTGCTAGACATCCCACTCATACCACTACAAGACATCCCACCCAAACCACTACTAGACATCCCGCCCACACCACTACTAGACACCCCACCCACACCACTACTAGACACCCCACCCACACCACTACTAAATATCCCGCCCACACCACTATAAAACATCCCGCCCACACCACTACTAGACCTTCCTCCCAGACCACTACAAGACATCCCACCCAAACCACTACTAGACATCCCGCCCACACCACTACTAGACACCCCACCCACACCACTACTAGACACCCCACCCACACCACTACTAAATATCCCGCCCACACCACTATAAAACATCCCGCCCACACCACACCACTACTAGACATCCCCCCACACCACTACTAGACACCCCACCCACACCACTACTAGACACCCCACCCACACCACTACTAGACACCCCACCCACACCACTACTAGACACCCCACCCACACCACTACTAAATATCCCGCCCACACCACTATAAAACATCCCGCCCACACCACTACTAGACCTTCCTCCCAGACCACTACAAGACATCCCACCCACACCACTACTAGACATCCTGCCCACACCACTACTAGACACCCCACCCACACCACTACTAAATATCCCGCCCACACCACTATAAAACATCCCGCCCACACCACTACTAGACCTTCCTCCCAGACCACTACAAGACATCCCACCCACACCACTACTAGACCTTCCTCCCAGACCACTACTAGACAACTCGCCCACACCACTACTAGACATCCCGCCCACACAACTACTAGACATCCCGCCCACACCACACCACTACTAGACATCCCGCCCACACCACACCACTACTAGACATCCCGCCCACACAACTACTAGACATCCCGCCCACACCACACCACTACTAGACATCCCACCCACACCACACCACTACTAGACATCCCGCCCACACCACACCACTACTAGACATCCCGCCCACACAACTACTAGACATCCCGCCCACACCACACCACTACTAGACATCCCACCCACACCACACCACTACTAGACATCCCGCCCACACCACTACTAGACATCCCGCCCACACAACTACTAGACATCCCGCCCACACCACACCACTACTAGACATCCCGCCCACACCACACCACTACTAGACATCCCGCCCACACCACTACAAGACATCCACACACACCACTACTAGACATCCCGCCCACACCACACCACTACTAGACATCCCGCCCACACCACACCACTACTAGACATCCCGCCCACACCACTACTAGACATCCCGCCCACACAACTACTAGACATCCCGCCCACACCACACCACTACTAGACATCCCGCCCACACCACACCACTACTAGACATCCCGCCCACACCACACCACTACTAGACATCCCGCCCACACCACACCACTACTAGACATCCCGCCCACACCACACCACTACTAGACATCCCGCCCACACCACTACTAGACATCCCGCCCACACCACACCACTACTAGACATCCCATCCACACCACACCACTACTAGATATCCCACCCACACCACTACTAGACATCCCGCCCACACAACTACTAGACATCCCGCCCACACCACACCACTACTAGACATCCCGCCCACACCACACCACTACTAGACATCCCCCCACACCACTACTAGACATCCCCCCACATCACTACTAGACATCCCACCCACACCACTACTAGACATCCCCACACCACTACTAGACATCCCGCCCACACCACACCACTACTAGACATCCCCCCACACCACTACTAGACATCCCCCCACATCACTACTAGACATCCCACCCACACCACTACTAGACATCCCGCCCACACCACACCACTACTAGACATCCCCCCACACAACTACTAGACATCCCACCCACACCACTACTAGACATCCCCACACCACTACTAGACATCCCGCCCACACCACACCACTACTAGACATCCCCCACACCACTACTAGACATCCCGCCCACACCACACCACTACTAGACATCCCGCCCACACCACACCACTACTAGACACCCCACCCACACCACTACTAGACACCCCACCCACACCACTACTAGACACCCCACCCACACCACTACTAAATATCCCGCCCACACCACTATAAAACATCCCGCCCACACCACTACTAGACCTTCCTCCCAGACCACTACAAGACATCCCACCCACACCACTACTAGACCTTCCTCCCAGACCACTACAAGACATCCCACACACACCACTACAAGACACCCCGCCCACACCACAGCCCCCCCCCCCCCTCTATCCAATGTCACCACGACCCTCACTAGATCTGAGAGAACCCATCAGGATCACATCATGTGACAGAAACCATCAAATATAAGGACTGAAAAGATGAGAATCTCCCAGCCACGCGTAGAAAGAGTAAAAAAAAAAAATCCAATTCCGCCCCCATCGCGAGCAAGTGCTTCTTGCACGTGCTTTAGACCGCGCGGGTTCACTGTTTATGTCACGTGGTCTACGCCCTGTAATTACATAGATGAGAGCAATTTCGGTTGAGAAAAAAAAACATTCTAGTTCAAAAAAAATAAAATAAAATGTAATCTTTTGATTTCCGTCACTTCGAGACTCAACACCAAAGACCTTGCACTAAAACCGTAGTGAAGGCTATTGGTGTAGTGGATTGTTTCCCCTGGAAGAGAAGACGAATAAAAAATATTTTTTTTTAAAGTTGTATTTTTGTTTATAAAATCTACTCAGTCGGAGAATTCTAGAATATTCAACGGTGCTCGTCTGTTTTTGGATGTGACAAATGACGTGCTTTTGGGGAAAATGTCCTCGTCGATTGTCACACACGGGCGTGGGAAATAAACACGTTGAATAAGCGCAGGATCGAATCCTTGTTAAGACAAGCTTAAATAAATGCAGGTTATTAGCAATTTTTTTCTCAAGAAAATTAAAAGTTACAAATTCTAACTTGAAATAATTGTGGTTGTTATAAAATCATGACAATTTTTAAAACTATTAGCATGTAATCAAATTTATCACAATATATTGGTATTTATTAATATGTATTAAAATATATGTAAATAATAATGCCAGTAGATTGTAGTAAATTCGATTACATGTTAATAGTTTTAAATTGTCATGATTAAATAAAAATCCACATTGAGTCTAAAAATATTTGATTTCTTTTTTTTTCCACGGCCGCTTTGATAGCTTAACTGGAAAAAAAACACGATTTTTATCCATGTAAAAAATAATGATGGAAGGATTTTTTGTCAACTCGTCGATATCCATTCTCTAAAATTATCGTGTGCGGCCGTCAGTGATTAAACAAATCTTGAACCAAGTATAAAAATGATATGCAGATTACCAAGTGTAGGTCAATGCTACAGAGTAGTTGGGTAAATACAGTGTACTCATTGCCATAACATGGCGTCAGAAATAAACAAAAAAAAATAATCGGAGAATCGAATCCTTGTTAAGTGAAAAAGAAATAATTTTTATACCCCTATGGAGTGGCCTAGCGATAGAAAGCTAGATTGCTAACCCGTAAGTCTCGAGACCGAATCCGGGTTCAAGTGAGCAGACCGTAACTGAGTCGATCCAGCTCTGGTGGGTACCTAACTGACGTTAGGGAAAGTAATGGCGGCTGGGTATAGTGCTTACCAAACTATCTCTTCATATGCTGAGGTCACAGAAACAGTTTAACTCTACATCACTTGCCCTATTGACCACAGTTTCTTCCAGGCATCTCTTCGGGGGAGGGGGGGGGGAAAGCCCATCGGAAAAAATTTTACAGCCCCCTTGAACGAAATAAAATTTATATAATTTATATAGAAAATATATACTTTTAACAGTGTCCGCCCCCCCCCCCCCCGAAGAAAGTTTACCGCCCCCCCCCCCCCCGAAAATTTCAAGTGCCCCCCCCCCCCCCCGGAGAAAAAAGTCTGGAAGAAACACTGCCATAGACCGTCAGGTTTAGAAAGGGAACTTTACTTATCCTGTCATAAGAACATTAAATAAAACTATGACACTGACGCTCAAACTTAGCTAACATACACCAATCGACATAACTGTTGTTAAAAACGTAGATTTCAGTTTTAAAATGAATATCTTACAAGGCTGTATTACAAATCAGTATTGCATTTTACATGTCACATAGATTTCAGTCTAATATATCAATCTCACTTATTACAATTCTTACAAGGTTGTATGACATATCAGTATTACATCTTACATGTCAATATAACATGCCTGTCGTACATCTTACAAGTTTGTATTACATCTTACATGGCAGTATTACATGCCTGTATTATAGTGCATCTTGCATGTCTGTATTACACATTACACGGCAACTATACATAAAACGACTAACTTGTAATCTTAAAGACTTAAAAATATTTTTTGGAGCTATTGAGTCCAAGAACTGTTACAGACAGATTTTTTTAAAAAGTCACCTGACTTGTATCTTCGCCTCGGGGTAAGAAACCACAAATATTCCTAAAACTGACATTTCAGTGTCCAGAAATTGAATAGGTCATGTCATGCGTCAGTCATTAAAACAGTCAGGCAAATCCAGCATTCATTATGATGTGTTTGGGTGTGTGTGTATGTGTGTGTGTTGTGTGTGTGTGTGTGTGTGTGTGTGTATGTGTGTATGTGTGTTTAGCTTGCTATCTTTAAACTGGTTTCTTCAGGGAATTAATGTTATTTTTTTTCATTTGGTGTACATTTTAAAGACAATCTTATCAGTCTTTAGATTTTAAGGAATGAAAAAATGCATCTTCTTTCATTCTTTTCGTTTTACTTTCCTATTTTTTTGTTTATTTTTTTTTTTGTTGGAATTTTTTTTAAATACTTTTATTCGCAATTCAAAACAAGTGCAACAACTTCAACATAATTTACAAAATTTCAAATTTTCATATAAAAAAAAACAATATTGAAGATGGATTTACAAATGTATACATATACGAAAGATAAATAGATATTCTGTTTAGACCATTTTTAACAATATTTATATACAACGTTTATACAGGGTGGAAATAAATAGTAAGTATGTGCTAGTGAAAAATTCAAAGTCGAGCGAGAGGAGGGGTCATGGGGACAAAAACATTGAAATGGGGGGGGGGGGGGTGGTATGTGAGGATTCTGGTTCAGTGATTTGTATCTTTACAATGTTTATAGGTTGTGTGGTTGCTGAGTATGAGGTAGGGGTGGGCAGGCGTGAAGTAAGCGACATCCGGACGTCGTGATTTCATCTCAAGTTTTAAAAGCCGCGTTGAGTTGGATTAAACAATTTCACTTTTAAGACATTCCGTTCACATCAGTTTACATAGTGAACATGTGGCTACATTTTGATATATATATATATATATCTAAAAATCTAAAAAAATGTTTATATTAATGAAATTTTGTATTTACTGGAATGAATACTAATTTCACCTTTTGTATATTAACCCTGCTGTGAATTTTCCCGAATTTTCGTATAAACCTTATTTTGGGTTTCCTTAGTGTTTTTATTTTTAGCATTTTTCAAAATATATATTTGTTTTTAATTTATCCCCAGCATTACTTTACCACATGCGTAATAAAATAAAACTTTTAATTATAACGGATTTAACTGGTAAATCATTTTTACAGTGTAAGCTCAATTATTCATAAATAACGGTGTCGACTGCTAGATTAGTTATTTCCCCTTAAGCTACATACAAAGAAACATTCAAGATAAGGAATGCTTTTAAATAGAGGAAGGCAACTGTTCAGTGAATTTTGTTAATGGTAAACGTATGGTAACTAGCAGTTTTGTTATACAGTAGATACAAACAGTCTTAAAGTAGATTAAACGTAATCTTAAAGTAGATAGAAGTAAATCTTAAAGTATATA